>NC_084978.1:569003-574003 GCF_963691925.1 Scomber scombrus | reverse complement strand
GTAAAGACGCTCGAAACGTCAAACTGCGGATTGGAGACCACTTCATCGAAGACGTGACGGACGTCCTGAAGAGGTTCTTCAGAGAGATTGACGACCCCATCTTCATGGAAGACCTCCACCCGCTGTGGCAGGAGGCCGCCAGTGAGTCCACTTTCCTCTAGACCTCATTCCAGCGCCGGGGTTCTGATCCTTGCTACCTGTGTAACACCCACAACACCAGAAAGGGTTAAAACAGCAATAATCTGTTAATTAATATTAGTTATTTTAATCATTTTCACTTAATCATAACTTACTTTCTTTAAGCTTTGAGGTTTTTATGTCTCTCTGTAGTTTCCAGTAGTACACGTTTAAAAGGTTATTTTCCTGAGTCCGACAGGTTTCTGCATGATGATGTTTCATATAAACTGATATAAAACCAAATTAAATAAATAATGTTAATCTAAATATCTGATGGCAGGAAAGTACAGCGCCCCCCTGTGGTCACATGGTAGGAACACACCCGATGTGTAAACCTGTGCACACAGATTGTGAATCCAAGGGTCCAGTTTATATAGTTTATATAGTTTATATAGTTTAGATAGATTAGATAGTTTAGATAGTTTATATAGATTATATAGATTATATAGTTTATATAGTTTATATAGTTTATATAGTTTATATAGTTTAGATAGTTTAGATAGTTTAGATAGATTAGATAGATTATATAGATTAGATAGATTATATAGATTAGATAGTTTATATAGTTTAGATAGATTAGATAGTTTAGATAGATTAGATAGATTATATAGATTATATAGTTTATATAGTTTAGATAGATTATATAGATTAGATAGTTTAGATAGTTTATATAGTTTATATAGTTTAGATAGATTAGATAGTTTAGATAGTTTATATAGATTATATAGATTATATAGTTTAGATAGATTAGATAGTTTAGATAGTTTATATAGATTATATAGATTATATAGTTTAGATAGATTATATAGATTAGATAGTTTATATAGTTTATTTTGGTGCTGGATGACTTCTAGCTTGCAGTGACGCCTCTCGATCCAGAACTCAGTAAATATAAAAACCTGACCTGTGTGTTCATGAAGAAGCTGCAGACAGGTGTGTTTACCTGTTTTCTTGTTTCCATCCTCAGAAATCCCTCAGAAGAGTCAGAGGTTCGATCGCTACAAGGAGATCATCCGGAGTCTTCCTCGAGTCAACAGGACGACTCTGGCGGCTCTGATCAGCCACCTGTACAGGTGAGCAGCAGGAAGGGTTACCTGTTAATGTGTGTCATAATACCTGAACAACATCTAACAAGAATCAAACTAAAATAATGGAAGTGAATAAAAATGAGTTGAATACAAAAAAAGCCTCCGAATGTAAAATAAAACTATAATAACTATGTTCTTATAATCAGAAAGCTGTAAAAGGTTTGTTTCTATCACTGTGATGTCATCCTCATGGATTATCTTTATAATAACCCACTGATCCTGATGTAAGTTATATATATATATATATATATATATATATATATATATATATATATATATATATATATATATATATATATATATATATATATCTGCTATCTGGTGAAATCTTAATCTCTCTTTTGATCTTATGTTAATAATATTAATGTAACTCTCTCTGCAGAGATCCTTCATTAATCCTCCCTGAAGGTTTTACACTTCTCCATCACATCTTACATTATATTTATATAATCTGTTTTATTTATGTATAAACTAATAAAAATCTAAAATCTAAATGTGATACTAATGCTGGGAAAGCTGAGTGCTGTACACTTTAAATTAAACTCAGTGAAATATTGTGAGTGTATTCTCTGAGCTGTGGAGTAAACTCTTCACAGATGTCAATCAACGCACACAGCAGACGGCAAAAATACTTTTCATTGTTAACGGAGCAATAATTTACAAAATGGCCACCAGTGAGACCAAAATGACTTGTTGAAAAAATGTTTTGACTGTAGTGAAACTTTATGAATGATCGTCTACATCGTCTACTGACACCTAGTGGCCATCAGTGGTATTACACTTAAAGAGATTTAAATTGAAGCTGTGATTGTTCCTGCTTGGTGAGGATAGATAGATGGATGGATGGATGGATGGATGGATAGATAGATAGATAGATAGATAGATAGATAGATAGATAGATAGATAGATAGATAGATAGATGGATGGATGATGGATGGATGATGGATGGATGGATGGATGGATGGATGGATGGATGGATGGATGGATGGATGGATGGATGGATGGATGGATAGATAGATAGATAGATAGATAGATAGATAGATAGATAGATAGATAGATAGATAGATAGATAGATAGATAGATATACTTTATTGATCCCAAGCTGGAAAATGACAGTGTAGCAGCAGCATTACACAGACACATAGTGACGATAACAACATATAGTAGGTTCAGTGTTCATGTGTTAAAGCTTAAAGTGCAACAACAGCTGATCTGTTCTTCATGAAGTCATTCACTCATCTATTTCTCTCTCGGTTGGATTTGTTGGTTTAATTCTTTACAGATTTTGTTCAGTTTTTATGACACACATTAAATCCCACACCCTGTCTGTACTTAACGTGCTGTTTGTCTCTCAGAGTGCAGAAGTGTGCCGGTCTGAACCAGATGTGCACCAAGAACCTTTCTCTGCTGTTCGCTCCCAGTCTGTTCCAGACCGACGGGAAAGGAGAACACGAGGTGAAGATCGTAGAGGATCTGATAGACAACTACCTGTACGTCTTCGATGTGAGTAAAACTCAGACTGCACACATTCACAGTTTCTTTTTGTTGTGGAAAGTGAACAAACAGCTGGTTTGTGTTTGTTTCAGATCGATGAGGAGCATCAGACTCAGATCGAACTGGAAATCAGTCTCATCACCACCTGGAAGGACACACAGGTACAAAGTGTGACTACGAACAGTAACAGTCATATTAAACACTCAAAAGGAGAATTATTAGTAAATAATGATTAATGTATTAATATTTTTAAGTGAGGTGCACATTCCCAGACTGCTCCAGAGTCCCTGAAGGCAGCATCACTGTAGACTTTATATAAAGTATATTTATATTTACGTCATTTACTGAATAATAATTATCATTTAATAATCATAATTAAGTGGTTATACACTGTTAATAAGTGGTAATAAACTGTTAATAAGTGTTAATATGTTTTTTATTGGTGTATTTGTGTGCAGCTGTCTCAGGCTGGTGATCTGATCATCGAGGTTTATCTGGAGATGAAGATACCAGACTGCTGCATCACTCTCAAAGTAAGTCTGAAACAGTACCTGAGTGTCTGATGTGACCTGTGAATGTTCATCTGTGACCGTCTGTGACCATCTGTGACCTTTGACCCTGCAGGTATCTCCCACCATGTGTGCCGAGGAGCTGACCAATCAGGTTCTTTACATGAGGAACGTCCCGGCCGGAGACAAAGACGTCTGGATGACGTTTGAGGCCATCGAGACGGACAGCTGGGTGAGTAACATTACATCACCTGTTTACCTGATCACCTGTTCACCTGTTCACCTGATCACCTGTTCACCTGTTTACCTGTTTACCTGTTCACCTGTTCACCTGGTCACCTGATCACCTGATCACCTGGTTTGTTGTTCAGAGCGTCCGTTACACCCTAAGAGAAAGTCTTGGAGCAGGCGCTGCAGTGGTGCAAGATGGCCGACCCGAGCTCAGCCTACCTGTGGTGAAGAGAGTTCCTAAAGGAGAAGGCATCAACATCCTCACCTGTAGGTCCAACACACACACATACACACACACACACACACACACACACACACACACACACACACACACACACACACACACACACACACACACACACACACACACACACCACACACACACACACACATATGATATTTGACTGTCTGTCTTTCAGCCTATAAGAGTGAGATCATGAAGATCGGTCTGCTGATGAAGTGTCGTGAGGAACCTCCGAAACTGCTTCAGGGGAACAAGTTCCAGGAGAGGACGTTCCAGATCAAAGAGCACAAGCTGCTGCTGCTCAAAGACAAAAAGGTATCAATCAGTCAGGTTATAAAGCTGTTCTCCATCAGTCTGATACTACATGAGCCTTAACAACACACTAAACTAAACACTGAACTCTGGATTAATCAGCTGTGAAGCGTTCTCATGGTGGAAGTTGTTCATGTTGTGTGTTGTTGTGCAGAGCATCAAACCAGAGAAGGAATGGGCGCTGAAGTCCATGAAGATCTACATCGGCATCCGCAGGAAGCTGAAAGCTCCAACCAGGTGAAGCTCAGACTCGTACTGATCAACTTTAGACTGCAGCCCAACGATGCTTTTATTTAGCATTTGTTCCAATGAGTCCTCACAGTAATATTTGTGTCTGGTTTGCTGTAGAAACAGTGTAATATATATCTGGGATTATGTAATAACTTCCTGATAATGTAATAAAGTGCATTTCCCAATAATGTTATTACAATATTGGAAATTATTACATCATCCTGTTAATGTAATAATTTATTACATCATCAGGGTCTATAAACTCTGCTGTTGTCCTCCTCCATCAGAAATATGGATTTATTTCATAATTGCCTGAAATCACATGGATGTTTCAACGCTGCATCATCACTTTCATTAATACAATAATCTTCATCATTTCTGCTTATTTTAACTCAAAAATGAGGTAAAGCTGGAATGAAGTTGGCTAAAAACAACATAATTGGGTGATGATTTATACTTTATGCTTTAATAACCGTCCCAAGGGAAGACAACAGGAAGCTTAATGAGGCCTAACCCTAACCCAGACTGATAGTTAGTGTTGATGATGAATGAAGGATCTGCTCTCAGAGATAATCAATCAAAGACTTTATGAACTTAAAGCTGCTTCTTCAGCAGATTAAAGACAGGAAACAATAAACATGCTTCCTGTCAAAGGTCTGAACTGTGACATCATTAGTGGAGGAGCTTCAGGTCAAAGGTCAGACAGAAGGAATG
>NC_084978.1:550350-568803 GCF_963691925.1 Scomber scombrus | reverse complement strand
TCCATCGCAGAGACGCCAGTCGGCTTCTCCGGGTCCGACTCAGCCGTGAAGCTGAGGAGGCGGAGCAGAGGTCTGCAGTGAGGCTTGATGAAAGATCGCCACGGCAACAGCATTTTAAAGACAGAAATCCTCTTTTCTAAAAACCTGCTCATTTGAGTTTTCAGTGTTCACGTTGAAACAGAAAAGAAAGAAGAACAGAGCCAACAAACCCAAACTCTGCTTCTTTTGTTTCTGGTAGAAATCAACAGTTTGATGCAGAGCTGCAGGGAATTAGCTGTAAGGAGCTTGTTCTGATGCAATGACCTGGTTTTTGGCACCAAATGGCAAAGCCTGGCAGAGCGAACACTGAGTCACAGTTTCACTTAGAGAGGTGGACATAAAACATCTGAGTTTCTTTAAATGAAACAGAACTTTATTGTTTTAGGTTTTAAAGATTCTGTTACAGGGGGGAAAAGAAATTCTGAAATATTTGTTAAAATATTTCAGTTTCTTTATCGACAAACTGAAAAAAGCATCTTTAATATTTCAGTTTTAATTCGAGGAAACCAATCAGAGAACAGAATGTCCTGTAGAGTTGTATTAATGAAGTTATATAAAGGAGGTGATGATGATGATAATGATGATGATGATGATGATGATGATGATGATGATGATGATACCTGAAGGTTTTGTACGGCGTGATGAGGTCGAAGCTCTTGTGTTTTCCATCTCTGATCGTCGATCCGCGAGCTTCGATCAGCGTGATGCCGATTCCATTACGAAAACACTGCCAACACAGAAAGAAGAGACATCTTTTAATATTCAGTATCAACAGGAGGAAACCCTCTTTACTGACTACTGCTTTACAGACAGAGAAGAATAATTGTGAACTTTTCCTTTTAAGTGAATCTTTCACTAACATGAAGTTAAACAGCTGCAGGATTCAGCAGTGAAGCTCAGTCTCCAGTTCAGAGTGAAATATAAATGTAGCTTCATTTATTAGAAAAATGAACAGGAGGAATAATTACACTGTTCATATGGACACCTGACTGCTGGTTAACACACACTGGGAACACTGGAAACACTGGGAACACTGGAAACTGTCCTTTAATAACAGCTGAATTGAAGTGTAGTTCTTGCAGCTGCAGAGAGAACAGCTGACAGGTGCATCATGCGTCCCTCTCACCTGTTCGCTCTTATAAAGCCAGATCTGCTCCGTGTTGATGGCCGCGTACACTTTGGATTTGGTTCCTTTCAGCTCGAGGCCTCCGTGTTTCTGACAGTGAGACCCGGGACCGAAACGCCGCCGACCAAACACCAGCTGATCTCTGACGTGTTCCTGCAGCGTGGAGACCCAGCGGCGCCTCAGCACTGACACACACACACACACACACACACACACACACACACACACACAGTCATCATCATCATCATCATCATCATCAAAGGTTCAAACAGGAAGGAAAAGCTGATCATTACTGTGAAGCACCTATTTCAGCAAACTGTGTTCAACCTGAGACCAAACACATGAAGTCTACAAACACTTAGAAACAGAATTACACTTTATGAATTTATATCAGTGTGACATCATATCATTACATCATCAGTTAAACAAAGTCTCAGTTCATTTCACCTTCATCCATGAAGAACTAAAAAGCTGTTATTAACCCAGTAACCCTGAATGAATCATATGTGATCCATGAGTTATAGAGAGCTGTACGTCATCAGATACATGCAGTACACACATAAACCAGCAGGGGACCTTTCATTTCAATCAGGCGGGGAGTTCTGGTCCTCTGAAATGATGCCAACGCGGAAGTAACTTAAAACTGCATTCTATCAAAAGGCCACCAGGGGGCGACCGTTTTGGTGTCAAAAGGACTTCCGTCTCTATACAAGTCAATGGAGAATTCACCAACTTCTCACTTGATCTCTAACCTCAGTAATCGTTTTCAAAATGTGTTTATGGTCTCAATCGCTAGTTTAAAGCCTTCTTCAATGCAGTATGATGTTCATTTGGGACATTTTGGCCTCCCTGATTTTATATGTGACGATAAAGCAGGGTATGCATTAGGGCGTGGCTACGTGGTGATTGACAGGTTGATTGGTTCACAGGTTCAGGAGGGCGCCTCATGCTCCTCCTGATGCCCATATAAGTAGAATCCCTGTTTTTTTTTTCCCAGCATGCACCTGAAATGTTCAAGATGGCGCTGCTCAGATCAGATACTATTGGCCTCCGAGCAGCAGTCCACAAACCAATGGGTGACGTCACGGACGTTACGTCCATTTTATATACAGTCTATGATTTCAACGCTGTCAATCAGTGAGACACAATGTAGAGACATGGATATTTCTTACCAGTTACAATAGGTAAGAAAAACATTTAAATAGTATTTGTATCTGTCTTTGTAGTGTTTTTGTATTATTTTGCAGTATTTTTAGTAACTGATGATAGTTACTAGGTTGATGCAATGTTGAATGATTAAATATTTAGTATCTTATTTGATGGTAAATTGTTGATAATGTGTTTATCAGATTAGAAACAGCAGCAATAGAAGCTCATTTATCTGTAAATCTGTCAACTGTCATTTTATTGCATTTCATGTTATGACTGATATGAGCTCTATGCAGGACCTTTAAGGGCTTAAACATGTTGGATTCAATATGGTTTTAAATTGAAATGTTATTTAATATTTTTTTTAATGATTTGTTAGAAGGTCCAATAAACACTCCAGTTTCAAAGAATTAGGATTTTCTGGCAATTATATGATGGTTCAGACTTTACAGGGTTAAAAAGACATTTATCATTATTGTCTGAATCAGTAGATTTATGCACAATAAGCTTCTTAGCAGAAAGTCATCATATAGAAAATAAACCCAGAGAGAAAATTTAAACTGTAGCTCTCAGGAACAGAACAGATTGATCATGTGACTGAAAACATGATGCTGCATACATGTTATTAAATATCTCTGGATTTATCTGCAGAAGCTTTACCTACAGAGTTTATTTGATGTTTATAATGTTGCTCTCCTTCCAGATGCGTTCATACTGTTTTGTAACTCAGTTTCTTCTCTCTTCAGTGTTCTGCTGTTACAACACAATAACTTCACCTCCTGGTTGATGTTGATGGTTTGACTGAGCTCCACTTCTGAGTATTTCACTACTTATCTGACAGTTTTCTCTTCAGCAGCTAACGATCACAGATTTAGAGTGTCTCTGTTACTTCCTGTCTGAGCAGCAGAGTTAAAGTGTGTGCTGGGACGGTCGGCCTGCAGAGAGGCTGCAGCAGGTTACTGGGTCAGCCTTTTGTCTGTCCCAGCTGGAGCTCAGTCACATGACCCGCTGAGCTCCACGCTGCCACACACAGCAGCTACTGTACTGAGTGTTAGAGCAGGTCACACACACACACACACACACACACACACACACACACACACACACACACACACACACTGATGTCTGTTGGTTCTGTTTGTATGTAGCTGATGTACGACTCCCCAAAATAAACATTAATAAATTGTTGATGTGGTTTTCCAACAAAAAAAAGTTAATTACATATTTGGAAATTGTTAAAATGACATCAAAGTTTGACACAAGACCTGATCTCTGCACAGAGAGCGTAACATGAGCAGCAGCAGTGTGTGTGTGTGTGTGTGTGTGTGTGTGTGTATATGTGTGTGTGTGTGTGTATATGTGTGTGCGTGTGTGTGTGTGTGTGTGTGTGTGTGTGTGTGTATATGTGTGTGTGTGTGTGTGTGTGTGTGTTCACCTTCATTATCAGCCCTGAAGACAAAGATCCTATGACTCGTCACGATTTCGAATTTGTTGTCTTTGGCGGGGCGGGCCATCTGAATGGCAGCCAATGGGACGACTCCTTTAGGGTAGATGTCCTGAAACACGGAGCAGGTGTGATGTTAGAGTCTCAGCATCATTTAGTAAAGAAACATCTGTCAACAGCTGTGTGAACATGATCAATCAGAAGGATCTTCGTACCTTCTCGCTGCCGAAGTACATCAAGTTTTTACCGTCAAACTTCACATAGCGCTTCTGGAAAACATAGTTCCTGAAAAGAAAAAGAGTCACATGATCACATCACCTATAAACAAGCTATCTGATTGGTCATTCAACATATCAGAGTTTTATCAGACTGAGGAGGACAAGAAGGAAAACAAAGAGGAAGAAACGACAAACACACACCGAGTGGAGTGTAAAGAGTCAGAGGACGAAGAAGAGGAGGAGGAAGAGGAGGAGGAGGAGGAGGAGAGGAAGGTGAAGAGGCAGCTCATCAGGATTGAGGAGACGCAAGGAGGAGCAGAGAGGAGGAGATGCAGCAGAATAGTCAGCGCTGACCTTTGACCCCTGAAACACACACATGGACACACATGAACTCTGCGTGACGTTAAACGGCTGATTGGTTCCGACTGAAAGACGTGAAATCAGAGGACAGAACACGAGCTCCTTAAAACCTCTGAGAACAAAGGTGACGAGAAACTCACTGAGAGCAAAGAATCTCAGGAATGTGCTCAAGGTTAGTTCTCCCTGGTCTAACCAGCTGAGTGAATCAAACTCACCCCTATGGTTTAGCTCTCCCTGGTCTAACCAGCTGAGTGAATCAAACGCACCCCTATGGTTTAGATCTCCCTGGTCTAACCAGCTGAGTGAATCAAACACACCCCTATGGTTTAGTTCTCCCTGGTTTAACCAGCTGAGTAAATCAAACGCACCCCTATGGTTTAGCTCTCCCTGGTCTAACCAGCTGAGTAAATCAAACGCACCCCTATGGTTTAGCTCTCCCTGGTCTAACCAGCTGAGTGAATCAAACGCACCCCTATGGTTTAGTTCTCCCTGGTTTAACCAGCTGAGTAAATCAAACGCACCCCTATGGTTTAGCTCTCCCTGGTCTAACCAGCTGAGTAAATCAAACGCACCCCTATGGTTTAGCTCTCCCTGGTCTAACCAGCTGAGTAAATCAAACACACCTCTGAGGTTTACTTCTCCCTGGTCTAACCAGTGGAGTAAATCAAATGCACCCCTATGGTTTAGCTCTCCCTGGTCTAACCAGCTGAGTAAATCAAACGCACCCCTATGGTTTAGCTCTCCCTGGTCTAACCAGCTGAGTAAATCAAACGCACCCCTGAGGTTTACTTCTCCCTGGTCTAAGCAGCTGTATAAATCAAACGCACCCCTATAGTTTAGTCCTCCCTGGTCTTACCAGCTGTATAAATCAAACGCACCCCTATTGTTTAGTTCTCCCTGGTCTAACCAGCTGAGTAAATCAAACGCACCCCTGCGGTGACAGCTTGTCCAGCCAACCACTGATGATGGGCGGGGCTCTCTCGGTCAGGGAGGTGTAGCTGGCGTAGGGGGAGATGATCAGATCCTCTTCATTCTCTGATGGGAAGGTGTGGGTGGGCAAGGTGAGGCTGCGCAGGGGGGGTGGAGCTTCACCGACGGTGCTGTAACCCTGAGAGTCTCCGGAGTGAAGAGCCTGAGACAAACGCCTCGTCCAGGAAAGCTTGTGACTCCTGAACAAAAAAAACCTTCATATTCACACTTACAGATTTTATAAATTCCCACCATTAATAACCAAATGGCTTTAAAACAACAACCTTAACTTTTAACCATTTAATACCTGCTCTGGAACTTTTAACAGTATCACATGATCTTCCTCATCAGATAAAGTTGCTTTTATGTTACATGATTAAACCAATTCTCCTGCATGCTGCTGTTTATAACATTAATCTGAAGAGATGGTCCACACATATATAAAACTGTATCATCTGCATAACAACACACATTCGTTACATGTGCTTTAACACAAACATTTATATTATAAATGATTTATATGAAGAGAAAGTAAAGACCCTCTGGGCTCTGCAGATCAGATGATATGCAGATGATAAAGTTTAATCTATGAGTGGATCTTCTCATCCTGCTCCAGTTGAACGCAGACAGAACCGGCTTCAAGTTCTTCTCTTATTCTTTTTAAACTCGTATAAACTCTGAAACCAAACCACCACGTTGGAAGTTTGTCCATAAAGTGATAAAATCATCTTTAGTGTAACTGTCGTCTTACCCATGATCCTCTAGGTGTCTTTCGTCCTCCCTCTTTGTTCCTTCCAGTCGGTTTCTCTCACTCTGGAAACACATGAAGGATAAGATATTAACATGATGAGGAAGTTCTTATGAACACAGAGGATGTGATAACACGCTGCCGTCTCACCTCACACATCTGTGGAGTCCTTCTGGTTTGGAAGACAGTTTCACAGTAAGGGCTGATCTCCTCCTCTGGGTCGTCTGTCGAAGCTGTGAGCAGAACAATCTGAGCTTTACCTGCAGCATTAACCGTGATGTCACCCTAAACTCAGGCTTTAACCCTGATATATCCAGGGAATAGTATTAAAGGCACAATATTTTAATAGGGTTAGGGTTAGCTGGGTGTCTCTCCATCAAAACAACGTCAAAAGACAGTCTGATGATGATGATGTCAGTAAGTAGCATGTTCGTTTTTAGACATTTTAATTTGGAAAAGTTACATATTGAGGCTTTAACATAGAGCACCAACTACAGATTAGTCTTTAAAATGTTTTTAAAAATTGTGAAAAATGCCTTTTATAAGTTAAAACCACCCAAGATAATGAATTCAAATTGCTCCTTAGATTCAACCAGCAGATCCAAATCCAAAAATATTCACTTAATTCTCCTATATGACAAAAAAAAGCATGAAATCCTGACATTTAAAAAGCTAGAACCAGTTAATACTTGTTATATTTTAAGTGAAGTATAACTATAACAATTATCCAATAATCAAAAGAGTTGCAGATACATTTTCTATCAATCAACCGATCAACTAATCAATACATCTTTCTGTTAATATGAGCATTAGTAGTCAGAGTCACGGCTTTACTCACCTCTGGCTGAACCTGAGGAGTTGTTACTTAAAGTGCTGCCACTGAAAACACACACACACACACACACATCAAGAATCAATCAATAATATCCAGTAATCAGTTTAGTCTTTAATATGGGTCACAATCCAAAACCACAGCTTGGACCCGTAAAAGTGAAAGAAATGGGATTCATATAAGGATGGATTCTATCTGTCGTGACTGATTGGGTTTATTGTATTGACTAATGGCCAATTAATCAAAAGTCACTTGTTACAAACCAACAGTGTGATTGGAATCAGAGAAATATGGTTCACAACCAGGCGGGGAACTCCGGTCCTCTGAACTGAGGCCAACGCAGAAGTAACTTAAAACTGCATTCTATCAAAAGGCCACCAGGGGGCGACCGTTTTGGTGTCAAAAGGACTTCCGTCTCTATACAAGTCAATGGAGAATTCACCAACTTCTCACTTGATTTCTAACCTCAGTAAACGTTTTCAAAATGTGTTTATGGTCTCAATCGCTAGTTTAAAGCCTTCTTCAATGCAGTATGATGTTCATTTGGGACATTTTGGCCTCCCTGATTTTATATGTGACGATAAAGCAGGGTATGCATTAGGGTGTGGCTACGTGGTGATTGACAGGTTGATTGGTTCACAGGTTCAGGAGGGCGCCTCATGCTCCTCCTGATGCCCATATAAGTAGAATCCATGTTTTTATTTTTCCCAGCATGCACCTGAAATTTTCAAGATGGCGCTGCTCAGATCCGATACTATTCGTTTCCGAGCAGCAGTCCACAAACCAAATGGATGGATTGATGGATGGATGGGTGGGTGGATGGATGGATGAATGGATGGATGGATGATGATGGGTGCGTGGATGATGGGTGGATGGATGATGGATGGATGGATGGATGATGATGGGTGGGTGGATGATGGGTGGATGGATGATGGATGGATGGATGGAATAAACAAGGACAGTGAGAAAGACAGATATATAAAGATAGACGTACAGTACCAGTCAAAACTTTGGACACACTTTGTCATTCAAGAGAAAAGGAAGCTGTGTCCAAACTTTTGACTCGTTACTGTTAGAGAGAGAGAGACTAGGATAGAGATAAACAGACGGAGAGATTCTAGAGATGGAGTGAGTCGGTAGGTTCGTGGGTTTATTCAGGCTGATAGGATGAATGGATTCTCACAGAAAACTTTATCCAGAACATCTAAAAAACAAACTGGGCCCTGCTCTGGTACCTGTTCCTCTCGAGGTTCCTGTGAGGAGTTTGTCTTGGAGGAGTCGGAGGAGCTGACTGCTGGCTGCAGTGACTCCTCCCTCCACTGGGGGCAGTAGACCCAGGCAAAGTGCCCCAGTAGATCTCATTAGAGACCATCTCCATGCCACCTCCCCTGGGTGAACCCAACGGCGAGGAACCGGAGAGCCTCCTGTTGTCAAGACTACTGGGAGAGGAAGTCAATGAAGACACAGGAGGTGTCTGGTTCTGGTCTGTCCGTACAGGTGAAGAAGAAGACGAAGAAGGTGGGGAACCCTGGAATGTGGCGGGAGAGACTACGCGGTTCAGCCTCGGGGGAACAGGAGGCAACAACCCACCAGAGTCCGTTAGAGACAAGCTGCGACTCGCCCTCAGCTTCTCTTGGCTCGCTCTGCGGTTGGCTGACTTCTGGTTGAGGTCAGAGGTCAACCTGTTGGCAGGCGCTGGCGTGTCTCCTGAGTTCAGACCCTCGATAACAGTTAAACAGATTCCAGAAACAGACTCCTGGGAGAGCCTCCTGGGCAGCGGCGGTGCAGGGTCGGGGTTGGGGCAGAAGTGGACGGGTGTGGTCCGGCGGCGGTTGAAGACGGTTCTGGGTTTGGGAACCGGCTTCATCACAGTTCTGTTGGACTCAGAGTTGGTCAGCATGGCGGCGAGGTTCGGCACCGAACTGTTCCTTAACGTCTCGAAGTGTTCGGGTCTTGACGCGGCGCTGTGACCTCGTTCCGTCACGGACTGACAGCGGTCACGTGGGAGATCAGTCCCTGCTTTCTGATTGGCTCTTTGAGCTTCTGTCCTCTGAATGTAACTGACCAATCGTAGGATTCTCTTCCTGTGTCCTGTGGCGGCTACTCCCAGGCTGACCAAGGCGTCATGATCCAGGTGTGTGAAGTCTCTAGCCAATAGGAGACCGGCTCTACGGAAGGTGTCCAGGTACCTGCAGTGAGGACAGAGAGGAACAGCTGGTTGAGAGCACGTTGTCATGTGATGATGTTTCTACTTTAATACAGTGAAGGACAGCTGATTTATATTTTCAATCTGAGGCCGATGTTTATTGAGACATGTTTATCCCTCAACCCATCAGTTAAGGAGCCATCAGAGTGTCAACACCATATAACCACATGACATGTAAAAGTATCTACCTCTTCACATAACTGCCAATCACATATTTCAGCCAAAATCAAAGATTAAAGGAAAAAGTCCAACAACTGAAAACACATTTATGTATCAGAACTTAGTTTTTTCTGCTTTCCTCTCCCATGAATCATCTCACCACCCCTCACATGTATCTGCTGACCCTTTGGAGCGGTCTGATACAACACATGCATCCTGGCCCTGATGTGTGATGGTCACTGAAATAAAAACACACAGAAGTAGACCTGCTGCGTTGTGTGACTGACCTCTCCAGATGGATGGCTGCCAGCAGCGTCTCAATCGGCGTGCTTCCATCCAGCGCGGCCATGACGACCAACATGAGCTCTGGAACAGGTTTGGTCTCCTCCACATCCAGGAAGCAGCGAGGCCATCCCTGACCTACAGCTGGGAGCGACGGCCGCTGTCCATCTGCAGGAGAAAAAACAAGTATATCACAGCTTCTGTGTGTCGGTCCAGACTGGTTCACACATTCATGTTCCCCTGAAGATATACTGGAATAACTTTAGTTTATGACCAAATACTAAAGACGTTCCCATCAGACAACATTTAAACATTAAGTGAACCTCAGCAGCCAGATGTTTCTCTCAGGAGAAAACTAAAGTTTGGACTTCCCTTCATCAGATCAAACATCACTGCAAACATGTTCAATAAGTAAGAAATCACTGTTTCCTACCGAGCTCAGTATTCCACATGTATGTTCTGATAACTGATCATAACTGTTATGTCTTCATCTCCAAATGACCCCAAAAAATGTATAAAAGAAAATATTTTTTAACATATAAATGCTGCTTGTTAATAAGATTAATACATTAGAATCTTCTTCCTGCTTATTTCAGCATCGTATTTTCTTTATGAATCACTTCATCTAAATCTATGAAGAGTACATTTGTATAAAAAGTGAAACAATAAGAGCAGATGCTTGTTAGTGATAATAGAGAATACTGGACACTTCAAACATAGTTCAGGTCAACAGACAATGTTTGATTCTCTCTGACAGTAAACTGAATATCTTTGAGACAATAGAAGATTTTATCAACCAAACAACTTCTCCATTCATTGAGAAAATAATCATCAGTTGTTAAACCTCTGCTCTAAATCACACTTTAAGTTGTATTAAAGTGCCGGTAACCATAGCAACAGTAGTTAGGAGGCTTCTAACCTGCACACAGTCTGCAGACATGATCAACATGTAGATTCCTGGTTTCTCCCTGTGAGGCGGGACTGTGACCTTTCACCCCTCCCAGCCAACCAAAACCTCAGAAACAGAACAAAGCATGATGTCATCGGCCGGACACAGCCGCAGGATTGTTTGACTGCGCCTGCACCAGGATGAACTCTGACCTCTGACCTCTGACCTCTGACCTCTGCACAGACGCCAGCAGACTTGCTTTTGGAAACGCTGGCGGCCATAAAGTCAACGACGCGCTGTCATGTGATCAGATGCGCTGTCATGTGATCAGATGCGCTGTCATGTGATCAGGAAGTAGAAACGGCTCACAGATATGCTGCTTCCTGCTTTCATTTACATTGATATCAATCTAAAAAAATACCAATCACAGTGAAACTATTAATAATAAATGACTTTGTTTCATCATTACGCTGAGGAGCGACGTCCATTAACCTCCTCGTCTCTGACTCAAACTCAAAGTGTCTTTTTAGGGAAATATTGACTTTAACTAACAATGGATTCTAAATATCCAACAACACATTTTTCAGCAGGAAACAGTTCTTATAAAATATCTACAGTTCTGTTAAAGCCTCGAATCAGAGAAGGAAAAAGGAGCTCAACCAATGTCACACACACACACACACACACACACTCACACACACACACACACACACACACACACACACACACACACACACTTGTTTCTTTGAAAGACCTCCACCCTGCAGCTCAAGGCGACATGCTTCACCTCAGTAGCAGGCACTCCCTATATCCTGTGTGTGTGTGTGTGTGTGTGTGTGTGTGTGTGTGTGTGTGTGTGTGTGTGTGTGTGTGTGAATGACCTTGTGAAACAGTGTATGTGTGTGTTTGTGTATCTGTAGATTTCCTGAAATGGTTGGAATGCATTACGTTTTGTGTCTGAATTGTGTGTGTGCACGTGCGTGTTTGTGTGTGTGTGCGTGTGCGTGTGTTACTGTGTGTGTGTATGTGTGCATGTGTGTGTGTTACTGTGTGTATGTGTGTGTGTGCGTTTGTGTCTCATAGTTCATCAGAATTGAAAGCAGCTTCTATTCGTCTCATTTTAAAACATTTAGTTTAATAATCTTTATTAAAAATCTTCCAGCTGTAAAATAAAAAAGGTTTTGCTTCACAAAAAATACTGAATTCTGTAAAAAAGACAGAAATGTTTTGTGTTTGTGAGTCAGCTGATCTGTGAACAGCTAGAGGGAAGGACGGTGACGTTACAAAGAAAGAAGAAGAAGGGATGAAAAAAATCAAGAAAAAAGGAAGAGAATAAATAAAAGAATCACTAGAAAATCTGACCGACACCAAACTGTAACCGCAGAGTAAAAATAACCACACACACACACACACACACACACACACACACACACACACACTTGGGTCAGCGTCCAGCATGAAGACAAAGGAGGAGGAGGAAGTGAGTCACAGCAGCTTCCTCCTGTCGACCTTTTTCCTCCTCCAGACTTCAGCTGCTTCTGTTCTGAGATCTGCTGCGTGAGAGCTGATGTTTACTGTAATGATTCCTCCTGTTCATACTGACCATTAGAAGATCCCTTCATCATGTTTACTGTAATGATTCCTCCTGTTCATACTGACCATTAGAAGATCCCTTCATCATGTTTACTGTAATGATTCCTCCTGTTCATACTGACCATTAGAAGATCCCTTCATCATGTTTACAATGGAAGTGATGGAGGACTAAACCCACAGTCCTCCTTCTGTGGAAACATGGATTTAAAAGTTGATCTGAAGCTAATATGAAGCTTCAGTCAAATCTTCATCTTCATCTTCTATGTTTCATCGTTACAGTGTTTTTAGTAGCAAAGTCTTTGTGTTCCTATACTTCCACCACAGCTCAACAGGAAACGTGCTACTGAACTACTGTCGGAGTCAGAAACACATTAAATTCATCATGAAGTAAATACAGACATTTATATTTAAATACATTAATGATTGAGCTGAATTAGTTGTGACTGAGCTCAGTGGATGTTTTATCATTTTCACAGCTGCAGTTTATTTGCTGTGTTTCAATCAGCTGATGAGTTGAACTGATAAATGTTCATAAACAGGTAGAAGCTCCTGAAGGGTTAGGGGTCATCTCTCCTCCGTTACACTAGACCAGGTCCGACCTCCAGCTGCTTCTTACAGCAGCTGGTTGTTATATATAATATATTATATATTCTATTCAGACCAATAACAGCCTGAAAGGTAACATGTTGTCATGGATTTAGGAGAAGTGGACATTACTTTTATTGTGAAGGTCCTCAGAGGGATGTATTGGGAGGTATTGGGCTGCACTGTGTTGTTGAACATGTAAAGCTGCTGCTGGATCACTACTAACTGTTGATAACCGTTGGGTTGGATGGAGGTCAGAGTTAGATCCAGACTGAGACCGCCTCCTTCCTCTGAAGCAGTGGGCCGAACCAGTGAAACCATTACGTAATAACCTATAAATAATATATATAATATTTATTAGACGTTTACTATAATAAATCATCTATTTACAAAACAGATGAACAGTCTGAAGAAAAATGATGTTTCAGTGTTTTACAGATAATTTTCCACAGAAGCTGCTGATTGAAATATGATCAACATGTATTCACTGATCCAGTGGGCCACATTGGACCCTTGGCAGGCCGGTTCTGGCCCGCGGGCCTTATGTTTGACCCCTCTGCTCTAAAGGGTGTGTGTGTGATTACTGTGTTCACTGTCTGATCGAATGGCAGCGAGGCAGAAACATGAAGCAGAGTTCAGTTTAACTGGACTATAAAGTTCAGAGATCCAGATTCTCTTCATAAAGACAAACGGTATGAAACGTCCTGATGAACCTGGAGACCAGAGGACAGTCTGAATAGATGGAAACCAGCTGTGAGAACCAAACCAGACTGTAACTGAACTTTAGTCACAGGATGACGCTGAGTCGACAAATTACCCCTAACCCAAATGACTCATCTGAGCAGCAGAGAAAAACATGAACAGGTAGAACTGTGAGAAACACGTGAAGCAAAGAAATCACTGAGCAGCTGAAAGGAGGCGGAGTCTAATCTGAGAGAAAGAGCAAAAGGCCAAACACAGAGTGAATGTGAGGTTTCCCAGTGAGGCAGGAAGCCGGTGAAGGCTGCAGATAAAGAACGAGGCGAGGACAGAAACAGACCCAGAGGATACAGACACTCCCATCCTACTTCCACATGTACACAGAGAGCGGGCCAAACACAGGCGCAGCGAGGAGAAGAGGAGGAGAGGAGGAGAGGAAAAACTGGAGCTGGAAGAAGATCAGAAAGAAAAGAGGAAAGAAATATTAGAGCGGGAAGAAAAGATGGAAGAAAAGATGGAAGTGGAAGTCAGCTGTGTTTCTGCTCATTAATCAACCAACATGCTAACACCAGTTCATTCACCTAATGAGAGCGCTGTGGGAGCTACATGCTACATGCTACATGCTAACACCAGTTCATTCACCTTTACAAACACATTCAGATCTAATGAGAGGGCTGTGGGAGCTACATGCTACATGCTAACACCAGTTCATTCACCTCTACAAACCCCTGCAGATCTAATGAGAGGGCTGTGGGAGCTACATGCTACATGCTAACACCAGTTCATTCACCTCAACATACAAACACATGCAGATCTAATGAGAGGGCTGTGGGAGCTACATGCTACATGCTAACACCAGTCCATTCACCTCATCATACAAACACATGTAGATCTAATGAGAGCGCTGTGGGAGCTACGTGCTAAGCTACATGCTAACACCAGTTCATTCACCTCAACATACAAACACATGCAGATCTAATGAGAGCGCTGAGTGAGCTACATGCTACATGCTAACACCGATATGCTGACGACACGCTGATGTTAATTAACAGTAAAGACGTTATCATGTCCTACTCTGCCTCTGATTGGCTGACCCAGATAGGCTTTGATTCATTGATCATCGCTGATCAGCTGATACTTCAAACTCACTAAAGACTCAAAGTCATCTATCATCAGTGTTGTTATTCTCCATCCTTTAACCTGAGGACCACGATTGGCTCCAAACTGGTGGTGATGTCACAAACCCAGCTCAGTGATGTCACACCTTTAACTGTGACTGATGACATCATCACAACATGAGTTAAACTGTTCACACTGATGGTTTAATATCACAACACTGCTCACCTGCATCACTCATATCTGACTTTTAATTATATTATTATCATGGTTGACACCTGTTGTCTCCTCTTCCTCCTCTTTCTACTCTTCCTCTTCCTCCTTCTCCGCCTGTTTTACTCCTCCTCCTCCTCTTTCTACTCTTCCTCATCCTCCTCTTTCTACTCTTCCTCCTCCACTTTCTACTCTTCTTCCTCCTCCTCTTTCTACTCTTCCTCCTCCTCTTTCTCCTCCTCCTCCTCCTCTTCCTCCTTTTATCTCTGCTGTAATCAGCGCTGAAGATCTGCAGCAGAACAAAACACAGGATACAGCTGTCCTTCAAACTGCTGCTGAGGAAAACACACACACACACACACACACACACACACACACACACATCTTGAGGACTTCCTTCTGAGCATCTGGGGTTAAAGGCTCATTCTGACTGTTTCTCCTCATGGTGATGAAGATGATGAAGATGATGATGAAGGTGATGAAGATGATGAAGGTGGTGTTTCAGCTCCTCTTCCTCCTCACATCTTCATCTGTTTGCACTTTGTTAGAAACCAGCTGAACTTTGTTCCTCTTTGTGGACGCTCCCTGTTTGTTTCCTCTGCCCTTCCCTCCTCTCCCCAAACACACACACACACCCTTCCTCCTCTCCTCCATCCTGCCCTTGTCATCATCATCATCATCATCATCATCATCATCGTCATCATCACTTCTTTCCATCCTCTCATCTTCCCGTCTTTCTCTCTGTTTAAACACACTGACTTCATCTCAGTGTGTTTGAAGCTGTGAGAATCAGTTTCAGTTCAGCTTCCTCTGAATAAAAAGGAACAAAGTTCAGAAAGAGACTCGAGCTGCTAACAGCCAATAACAACAGAGCACATCTGTTTGGGTAAATAATTAAAGTATTATTAAATGAATCTGTGTCTGAGCTTCCTGATTAACTGTCTGGTTGATTAAATGTTTCTAAAAGTCCAACAAGACGACTTTAAATGTGTCAAAGCTTCAGTTTACTGTCACAGAGACGAAAGGAAGCAGAACATATTACGATACGATATGATATGATATGTTACGATATACTTTATTGTCTGCTCTGGGAAATTTGTCTTGGACTCAAGCTGATACATAAATAAATGACCTCCAACACAAGAACAACACATAGAACATCTCAGAGTGGAAAGATAAAAAGATAAAAACAGCATTGCACGAAGCCCCATTCACTAAGCACCAGTCATGAGTCAAAGTTTCTAATGTTGGTTTTCACATTAACAAGCTGAAACAGAGGTAAAGAAATAAAGCAACTTTAAGAGCAATAAAAAAGAAACTTCTAAATAGAGGTCAATATAACATTTTAAGCCTTTTTAAAAATAATATGAGTTTTTGTGTGTAAATATCTTCCTGATCAGCTCACTGTTATCCACATGGACACTTTATTCACTTCTTACATTAAACTAAAAACAGCTGATTGATGTTTAAACTCACTTCCTGTCTGATTCCTTCATTCAAACCAGGAAACACACGGAGGAACGTGATTGGCTGACAGACCTGTCAATCAAAGCCAGACAACATGACTGCTAGTGTGTTTGAAGAAAAGCAGTTAGGAAGGAGAGGAAGAAGAGTAGAGAAGAAGAGATGAAGAAGAGAGGAAGAAGAGTAGAGAAGAAGAGAGGAAGAAGAGAGGGAGGAGAGTAGAGAAGGAGAGAGGAAGAAGAGTAGAGAAGAAGAGAGGAAGAAGAGAGGAAGAAGAGTAGAGAAGAAGAGAGGAAGAAGAGAGGGAGGAGAGTAGAGAAGAAGAGAGGAAGAAGAGAGGAAGAAGAGAGGAAGAAGAGAGGGAGGAGAGAGGAAGAAGAGAGGGAGGAGAGGAAGAGGAATGACAAATGAAAGAGAGAGAGCTGGTGGGCGAGCGAGCAGTAGAATAACAGTGAGGCTCTATTGTGACACACAGAAGGTTCATTGTTCCAGAGCTGTGACTGGAACCACATACTGGGACATACTGGGACATGCTGGGACATACTGGGACATACTGGGACATACTGGGACATGCTGGGACATACTGGGACATACTGGGAGATACTGGGACATACTGGGACATACTGGGACATGCTGGGACATACTGGGACATACTGGGACACACTGGGACACACTGGGACATACTGGGACATACTGGGACATACTGGGACACACTGGGACACACTGGGACATACTGGGACATGCTGGGACATACTGGGACATGCTGGGACATGCTGGGACATACTGGGAGATACTGGGACATACTGGGACATGCTGGGACATACTGGGAGATACTGGGAGATACTGGGACATGCTGGGACATGCTGGGACATACTGGGAGATACTGGGACATACTGGGACATACTGGGAGATACTGGGAGATACTGGGACATACTGGGACATGCTGGGACATACTGGGAGATACTGGGACATACTGGGACATGCTGGGACATACTGGGACATACTGAGACATACTGAGAGATACTGGGACATACTGAGACATACTGGGACATACTGGGAGATACTGGGACACGCTGAGACATACTGAGAGATACTGGGACATACTGGGACATGCTGGGACATACTGGGACATACTGGGAGATACTGGGACATACTGGGACATACTGGGACATGCTGGGACATACTGGGACATACTGGGACACACTGGGACACACTGGGACATACTGGGACATACTGGGACATACTGGGACACACTGGGACACACTGGGACATACTGGGACATGCTGGGACATACTGGGACATGCTGGGACATGCTGGGACATACTGGGAGATACTGGGACATACTGGGACATGCTGGGACATACTGGGAGATACTGGGAGATACTGGGACATGCTGGGACATGCTGGGACATACTGGGAGATACTGGGACATACTGGGACATACTGGGAGATACTGGGAGATACTGGGACATACTGGGACATGCTGGGACATACTGGGAGATACTGGGACATACTGGGACATGCTGGGACATACTGGGACATACTGAGACATACTGAGAGATACTGGGACATACTGAGACATACTGGGACATACTGGGAGATACTGGGACACGCTGAGACATACTGAGAGATACTGGGACATACTGAGACATACTGGGACATACTGGGACATACTGGGACATACTGGGAGATACTGGGACATACTGGGACACACTGGGACACACTGGGACACACTGGGACATACTGGGACATACTGGGACACACTGAGACACACTGGGACACACTGGGATACACTGAGACATACTGGGACATACTGGGACACACTGAGACATACTGGGACACACTGAGACATACTGGGAGATGTGGGGAACAGAGGAAACAGAGATTCTAAGATTTAGTTAAAAAATCTGAAGGAGAGACGTTAACTACAACTCCCAGAATGCATCTGGGCTGCTTTATATGTGCAGCAGTGTGTGTGTGTGTGTGTGTGTGTGTGTGTGTGTGTGTGTGTGTGTGTGTGTATACAGTGCATCCCTTCACTTTCCCCACATGTTATTATTTTACAGCTTTATTCCAAAATGGATTAAATTCCTTTTTCTCATCAATCTTCTCACAACATCCCATAATCACAAAGCCACAAAAGGTTTTATAGAAATTCTTGCAAATGTATAAAAAATTAAAAACTGTAATATCTCATGTTCATCAGTATTTTCTCTTTACACTTATTGAGGCTCCTACAGGCTTCACACCTGTGTTTAGGGAATTTCTCTCATTCTTCTCTGCAGATCTTCTCATCTCTCCGTTCATCTTTCCCTCCATCCTGACCAGGTGGGGAGTTCTGGTCCTCTGAAATGAGGCCAAC
>NC_084978.1:537850-545350 GCF_963691925.1 Scomber scombrus | reverse complement strand
GCAGTCAGGAGATGAACATGAAGCATGTTGGTAAATAAACTGTGTGAATAATTCATTCATTCACTTTGACTCATTGTGATTCATAAAGATGCGTCTGTGCTTCACTGAGCGCCAAAACTTCCTCTCTGCGTCACCGGCAGCCCCTCAGTCCTCAGTCCTCACACTGCACTATATATAAATATATAAATATATATATATAAATATATATATATAAACATACTGTATATATAATAGATATACTGTAGGGGTGATTAGGGTAATGTGGGAGAACTGAGCTCCAGCACATTTATCTCTTTTCCTAAATAGTTTAAAATGACACGTGAACAAACAGACTATTAGTTATTTTTAACCTATAAACTATGAGTTCACTTATTTAAGATAAAAAGCTGCTTTATATAAATCAAAGTGTTTCTAAGACTATAAACTACTGGAATATTAATGTTCATTTTCAGTATAATATCTCTAAAGTGTCTAACAAGCATCTCAGGTGCTGATTTAATGTTTATGATTCATAAATAAGGTGACCAGTCCCACGTGACCCGGGTCTCCCCTACAGCAGAAACACTATAAACAGTTCTATAGAAGTTAATGTAATAATCACACAGAGAGAAACAAGCAGCAGGATGAGCCGCTTCCTGCAGGACTCACCTCTGATCCTGGTCCTGGTTCAGCCTCTGGTCCTGGTCCTGATTTAGTCCTTGGTACTGGTTCAGTCCCTGGTACTGGTACCGGTTTAGTCTCTGGTACTGGTTTAGTCCTGGTTTAGTCCTGGTTCAGTCCTGGTTCAGTCCGGTCCGGTCTGTGGGAACCAGTCGCAGCTCTCACAGACTCCGCTCTGCTGCTGAAATCTGAAATTCAAGTTACTAGAAATAACTCTGCTGCAGCTTCCGGTTAGCTTTTCACAATAAAACTCTTAAATCAAAAACAGCATGGACTGCTTCCGGTAAAAAATAAAATCCCTAATTGTATAAACAGTTAATGGACCACGCGCACCACGTCACATTAATCACAATAATCACTATTACATAAAATACATTAATTAATAATCATCTAGAATTAAAATAATATTAATAATAATAATAATAATAATAATATTAATAACCTATGAAGTAAATATAAACAATCATTTAATGTTCACATCTATAAATCATTAGTGTGATACTTTGTTCTCTGGTCGGTTTTAATACACTGAACTAAAATATAAACGCAACACATGAGCTGAACTCAAAGATATAAAACATTGTCTCTGAATGTGTGTTAGTGATCACTTCTCCTCTGCTAGATAATCCATCCCACCTCACAGGTGTGATATCGACATGCTGATTAGACAGCAGGAATACTGCACAGGTGTGTCTTAGACTGGCAGCAATAACCTAACCCTACTAACTCATCTCCTTCACATAGAGTTGATCAGGTTGGTGAATGTTGGTCCTCTTCAATGTCTGTGTGAAGTTGCTGGATATTGTTAACAGGCCACAATCACCAACCTGATCACCTCTATGTGAAGGAGATGTGTTAGTAGGGTTAGGGTTAGGTTATTGCTGCCAGTCTAAGGCACACCTGTGCAGTATCCATGCTGTCTAATCAGCATGTTGATGCCACACCTGTGAGGTGGGATGGATTATCTAGCAGAGGAGAAGTGCTCACTAACACACATTCAGACAGATCTGTGAACAATATTAGTTCTGGGTTCAGGCTGATGAAGGGTTTATATTCTGGGTTCAGGCCGATGAAGGGTTTATATTCTGGGTTCAGGCCGATGAAGGGTTTATATTCTGGGTTCAGGCTGATGAAGGGTTTATATTCTGGGTTCAGGCCGATGAAGGGTTTATATTCTGGGTTCAGGCCGATGAAGGGTTTATATTCTGGGTTCAGGCCGATGAAGGGTTTATATTCTGGGTTCAGGCCGATGAAGGGTTTATATTCTGGGTTCAGGCCGATGAAGGGATTATATTCTGGGTTCAGGCCGATGAAGGGATTATATTCTGGGTTCAGGCCGATGAAGGGTTTATATTCTGGGTTCAGGCCGATGAAGGGTTTATATTCTGGGTTCAGGCCGATGAAGGGTTTATATTCTGGGTTCAGGCCGATGAAGGGTTTATATTCTGGGTTCAGGCCGATGAAGGGTTTATATTCTGGGTTCAGGCCGATGAAGGGTTTATATTCTGGGTTCAGGCTGATGAAGGGTTCATATTCTGGGTTCAGGCTGATGAAGGGTTTATATTCTGGGTTCAGGCCGATGAAGGGTTTATATTCTGGGTTCAGGCCGATGAAGGGTTCATATTCTGGGTTCAGGCTGATGAAGGGTTTCATAATGAACTGAAGTGTGATATTTCATCCTGCAGAGATGTTCAGCAGCAGACAGCAGCTTGCTCCTCCAGCAGTGAGGAAGTCCTCATGAACAGTCTGTCCTCTTCCTCTCTGAGCTGAGAAGCTGCAGTTTCCTCCTCGCTGCCCAAACAACAATCAGAGCCGTGCAGACAGGAAACAGGAAGCGCCTGAGACAATACTCTGCAGAGAGGATCCGGAGCACAGCTGCATTTTTCAGGCACCAAAGAAGGATGCAGTCGCACATAAAGTTTTCCTTATCAGCGCCGCAGGAAAAACAAGCTCAGGAACTCTACGTGCTCAGAGAGTCTTCACCTCGCTCTGCTGTTCAATAAGAAACGTCTCTGCAGAAAACTGTTAGTATAATATAATATATATATATAGTATTATATTATAATATATATATATATAGTATTATATCATAATATATATATATATAGTATAATAATATAATATATATATATATATTATAATATTATAATATATATATATATATATATAGTATTATATCATAATATATATATATATAGTATTATATCATAATACAAGCAAACATCTGTTATAATATTCTGCTTCTGGTCACGTTCAGGAGAATTTATACATCAAGCAAACATCACAAAGACATTCACTCAGATCAGCCTCACTGTTCCCTCTGGCTGTCTGTCCACCATGGGGTCCAGAGCCTTCAGCCGCTCTGCCCCCCCCTCCCCCCCCCACTGCCCCCCCCCCCCCCGACATCAGGAACATTAACTCTCTATCCATCTTCAAATCCCGTCTAAAAACCTCTTCAAACTTTCATACTCACTTTAATTTGTCATCCACCTGCAGTTTTCTGATTTGATTTGTTTTTATTGAACTTACATGTGTCTCCATTGAGTGCCCTGAAAGGCGCCTTAAATAAAATGTATTATTATTATTATTATTATTTTCACACTAATCACAAAAAAGGTTATTTTAGAATCATGAACTATGAATAACTGCAGACTGAGCTCTGTGTGTGAGTCATATGAAGTCAGTATAGCGCCACCATGTGGTCAAAAATGATTCATTAAAGATTTTCTAGTTGACGTTTATGATTTTATACTTTTTCATTTTAAACTGTAATTTGTTCTTAAAGTGTTTTAAATATAAATAATGAAACAGAATCAGTGTGACGGAACAACTGAAGGTTTATCTGAGCAGATTAAGTTTTTCTCTCTTTTTTTAGGTTTAATAGTTTAATAGTTTAATAGTTTAATAGTTTAATAGTTTAATAGTTTAATATGTCACTGTGATGTATCCAGACGTCCAGATTAGATCAGAAGGTTTGAACTGATGAAGTTCTGTGAGTTTGAGTTCTGGGATGATTCAGACAGTCTGGCTCCTTTTAAATGATGTTTCTTAGTGACTGTCTGTGAGTCTTTAAAGCATTTATTAACACAAACCTGATTTTAACCTAAAAAATGTAGAAATAATCTTTATAAGTCTTTAAAAAGTCTCCACATGTTGAGATTCATTCATAGAAAAACATCAGAGATCAGAAACCTTGTGAAGAGTTTCAGTGACAGAAAACTTCACTGATATGAGGTTTAAACTTCTGGTATCTGCTGCCCCCTGCTGGTCTCTGCTGGTCTCTGCTGCCCCCTGCTGGTCTCTGCTGGTCTCTGCTGCCCCCTGCTGGTCTCTGCTGGTCTCTGCTGCCCCCTGCTGGTCTCTGCTGGTCTCTGCTGCCCCCTGCTGGTCTCTGCTGCCCCCTGCTGGTCTCTGCTGGTCTCTGCTGGTCTCTGCTGGTCTCTGCTGGTCTCTGCTGCCCCCTGCTGGTCTCTGCTGCCCCCTGCTGGTCTCTGCTGGTCTCTGCTGCCCCCTGCTGGTCTCTGCTGCCCCCTGCTGGCCCCTGCTGGTCTCTGCTGGTCTCTGCTGGTCTCTGCTGCCTCCTGCTGGTCTCTGCTGCCCCCTGCTGGTCTCTGCTGCCCCCTGCTGCCCCCTGCTGGTCTCTGCTGGTCTCTGCTGCCCCCTGCTGGTCTTTGCTGCCCCCTGCTGGTATCTGCTGGTCTCTGCTGCCCCCTGCTGGTCTCTGCTGCCCCCTGCTGGTCTCTGCTGGTCTGTGCTGCCCCCTGCTGGTCTCTGCTGGTCTCTGCTGGACTCAACAACAGACTGAACACCAGAAACTTCTCCAGACAGTTCAGAGACGACGCTCCTAGAAACTGATTGGATGAAAATATGAATGAATTCTTCAGCTTCAGCTGTTTCCTCTGACTTAGTGAACGTTTCTGTAACATCTCAGTGTCTCTAACAGTCTAACAGAGTCTGAGGTGTTTCTGGTGTTCAGTCTGTGATCAGCTGATTATAAACCTGCCTGAGTCTAGAAATGAGTCCAGACTGAACAGAGGTGAGATCAGATTAGACCTACTGGCTCCCTGCATGTTTCAGGAGAGAGTTTAACATTTTATTGATTGGTTTTAAAGCTCTTCATGGTCTTTCCCCCTCTACATTCTGCCACTTCTGACCTTTTAATACTCTTCATGTCAGTCTGAACCTTGAGATGCTCAATCAGAGGTTTACTGTCTGTTCCAGATGATCTGACCCAAAACACACTTTAATCAGAGCCTTCCCTGATTTTATTTGAGTTTTTACCTTTTTACCTAACCTACTTTTTCTTTCTTCTATCTCTTGTTTTTATGTCTGTAGTTTTATCCTGTGTACTGTAGAAACCCTGTTTTGAAAGCAGATGTTTGAAGCTTCTCTTCATGTTTTTTGCTCTTATTAAATTTGAGGCTGTAATGATGGTGTTTGTCCTCTGGGGGCGCTGCAGGCTCACATCAAACCCCAAACTACCTCCAACAGTCAAATCACATCAACGTTAAACTTCAACCGTTACAATTAAAAAGTCTGAAATTAAAAATGATGCTTTTCTGAAACAGAAGAAAAGTTTATATAAAAATATCAAACGATTAAATTATATTTTCAACATTTCAGAATTACTTTTAAAGACCAGAAGAAGTTTCCTGTCACAGAGGTCGGGAGGCATCACCGCTCAGCTGGTTGCTATGTGGTTGCTATGGAGTTGCTATGTGGTAAATAAGTGGTTGCTATGTGGTTGCTATGTGGTTGCTAAGTGGTTGCTATGGAGTTTTCCTCACATTGTGAACAGAAAACACACAAGTCCACTAGTGTTTGTATTAAAGGCCAAAAACACACCTGACCCATCAGCTTTAAGTTAACCCCTTACATTCTGCTATGTTATATTTTATGATATTGTGTGATAGGAGATGTTTAGTGGTCTCTCTCTCTGCTCTCTGACACATGAATCAAGGTTTAATCACATTTATTGATCAGTCAGTGAGACTATTGATGCTTTCTAAACACATCTGGGCTTCAATGTTTGGTAGAAACAAACTGTGAGGAGAGAATATGAGAAGTATGTGATAGTTAAACTTATCATCCAGCAGTTACTGAACATTATCATTCATTAGGATTCGTGTTTCTGTCCATCTGCTGAATATAAGTTTAATATTCTCTCTCTTTTAGCTCTGCTTTTACTCTACCAACTCCTGAGGGAAACATCTGGCTCTTAAAGTGACATGATTACGACCTGATTTTAGTTCAACTTAAAATCAAACTGAACGTTCGCAGACTTTCCTGAACTGAATCTGAAGTTAAAGTTTGAGTGTAATAACATAAAAGAATCATTGAAGCTACACAGGAAGACTTTTTATTGTTTTTGCTGGAGACTAAAGTGACGTCTGGTCTGACAAACAAACAAACAAAGGATCAAACCAACAGTAAATCAGAGCTGTTCAGTCTGTGGATGTTTAGGTCTCCTCGTCTCCGCTGTGCTTCTCCTCGCTCAGTCCGCTCTCGTCGATGTTCTCCAGCGAGTCGGCGCGTTGCCTCGTCAGCTCGGACGCGTCGATGCACGGCAGCGAGTTCTGCTCCGGGAACGTCCACGGCTTCAGCAGCGGGTTGTGCTTCCTCTTCCAGTCCGGATACTTCTGAGACGCCTTGTAGATCTTCCTCATGGCCTGAGAGAGGACCGACACACGGAGAGACGTTAAGACCAAGCTTCACTTATCTGCTCGCATCAATAAACACTGAATCATTTTTACCTTTGGAGCCACGAACTGAGAGACTCGGTTCACGACCCACTTTGGTAAAGAACCTGCAGAAGAAAACACAGCAGAGGACGTGAATGAGCATCTCAACCTGCAGACTCTGTGAGGATAAACAGGGCCGGACACTTCCTGTTTGTTGGAAAGTTACCACATGTTTAGAAGGTGATGTCTTTTTTATGAAGGAGGAGCTTTACTGGAAAGTGAGGACATTTTAATTGATGTTGTTGGACAGTGGAGACATTTCAGAGAAGGAGGTAGTTTGGGAAATGTTAAACAGACTTCTATAATATTTACTAGTTGTTATGATCAATCAGAGCTTTTATTCTACATGTCTCATTCATCCATTCACACACTGATGACAGGAGCTTCCACACAGAGACCCAACCTGCTCATCAGGAGGAAACTAACCAATCACACACATTCAGCAAAAAAAGAAGAAGAAAGAAACTTTTTAGGAAATCAGGATATTTTTGCACATGAACGTTGTGAGAAAGGAGGTAGTTTGAATTTTTTTTTTTTTTTTTTAAGATATTTTTTGGGGAAAAGCAGGAACATTTGTAAACACAATGTGTCAAGTTCATATTTCTTTTTAAAGTTGAAGGTGTTTTTTGGAAATGTGGAATTTTTTTGGAGAATGAGCTTTTCTGGAAAGTGAAGATACAACATATAAATGGGGCAGTTTGGACATTGTTTGGATTGTTTTTGGTCAAAGAGAACACAGTTTGTCAAGTGAAGACTTTTTAAAATCGTGTGCATTGGTGTGTGTGTGTGTGTGTGTGTGTGTGTGTTTGTGTGTGTGTGTGTGTGTGTGTGTGTGTGTCTATGTGTGTGTGTGTGTGTGTGTGTGTGTGTGTGTGTGTGTGTGTGTGTGTGTGTGTGTGTGTGTGTGTGTGTGTGCTCTCACCTTTAGGGTCGACCTGGGTCAGGTAGTAGAGCGTGGAGCAGTTGGCTCCGTTGGACTGGATCAGGTATCCGGTCAGCAGACTGACGGCTCGGACGTAATCTTTCTTAGGAGGATGTTGCTTCAGAGACACAGAAGAAAACATTATTAACGTGTTTCCTGTCGAGTGGAGCTGACAGT
>NC_084978.1:527850-532850 GCF_963691925.1 Scomber scombrus | reverse complement strand
TCTTCCGTCCTTCCTCCCTCCCTCCCTCCCTCCCTTCCTTCCTCCCTTCCTTCCTTCCTTCCTTGACTCAAGGACAACAGGAGTTAATCAAGTAACTAAACAATCAGACTTTTTGACAAACTGTAAAAAGTATAACATATCTTGTTGTTATGCTGCTGAATTCTCAGGAGAGTGAAAACATATTATTATTAATGTTATTATTATTATTATTATTATTAATGTTATTATTATTATTATTATTATTATTATTATTATTATTATATTATTATTATTATTATATCTTCTCTACATCCAGAAGCTGTTGGCTTTTCATCAGACCATCATTTCTATCACTCAGTGTGAGCAGAGAGCAGGACTGAATGTGTTGGACTGCAGATGGTTTTTATAGAGCGTTAAATCAGCTGGAGGAGAATATCTGAAAATATCTGAAGGAGGGAAACAGACTGTGCAGCAGTGTGGGACGTATTGTGTAATATCTGGAATGTAAAGTCCTCCATCCTCCAGACTGAGAACAATAGAGTCACTGCTGCTTAGATAACACATCCTTCCCTAAAGGAAGCTTTAACTCAGTATTAACAGGAACGTTTGTATAAAAATGATCATTATATACGACTGAGTTACATATTAATCAATCAAACTGTATTTATAAAGCAGCTTTCAGAGGTTAATGTAGTTCAAAGTGCTTCACAGCTGATAATAAGACAGAAAGAAAAGAAAGAAGAAAAGGAGAAAACAAAAGAACAAATTACAAAGAAAAAATGAGACGCAAGAGAAAATAAGAAGAAAGATGTTTAAAAGTTTGAAATAAAGTTAAATAAATAAATAAGAGGAAAAAATAAATACATATATTATATTATATTCTAGATTTGTTGTTTCTTAGGGAGATGAAGAAACATTTGATTATTTACTGTATTTCTACATGTGTGTATTTAAGTTTAATGAGCAAAATAAACTTCATTAAGCGCCTTGAACAGATTAAGTGTTCTCGTTGTATTCCTCTCTAACGTTTCCCTCCAGCTGATCCTCAGTAACTGAAACCAGGTTGAACTACTGACGCTGCTCTGATCCAATCAGCATGAAGCAGCAGGAGAGCACCTGGAGCCACTGATGACATCATCATGCTGCTGTTGTGATTTAATGTTGTGACGTTTCCAAATGTCAATAAATGTTAAAGCTGACGTCAGCGTTGAAAGATGTTTGGTGTCCTCAGCTGACCTGGAGACAGTTATTAAAGCTGGTATCTGGTCCTGTTTGGACCGCTGCAGCTGACCTGGAGACAGTTAATAAAGCTGGTATCTGGTCCTGTTTGGACTGCTGCAGCTGACCTGGAGACAGTTATCAAAGCTGGTATCTGGTCCTGTTTGGACCGCTGCAGCTGACCTGGAGACAGTTAATAAAGCTGGTATCTGGTCCTGTTTGGACTGCTGCAGCTGACCTGGAGACAGTTAATAAAGCTGGTATCTGGTCCTGTTTGGACTGCTGCAGCTGACCTGGAGACAGTTATTAAAGCTGGTATCTGGTCCTGTTTGGACCGCTGCAGCTGACCTGGAGACAGTTAATAAAGCTGGTATCTGGTCCTGTTTGGACCGCTGCAGCTGACCTGGAGACAGTTAATAAAGCTGGTATCTGGTCCTGTTTGGACTGCTGCAGCTGACCTGGAGACAGTTATTAAAGCTGGTATCTGGTCCTGTTTGGACCGCTGCAGCTGATGTGAGACAGTGAGGAAAATACATAAATATTACATCATCGCTACCTGAAGCCTCCGTTCACTGCTGAGTATCGTTTAAAGATCATGATTCTAGTACCAGGCCCAGTACCATTAACCCTTTACTTACTATTGGGCCAAATTTAATTTGTCCCAACAGATTGTTTGGCTGCTGAACTAAGCGCGCTAACTCAGATTCACCACGACTTCACCACCACAGACGGGTTGTAGCTGCTGTGGCAGTGGGCCAATAACATGTGGCTTTTAATACAACAACACTTGTGTTGATTGGCTTTGAACTAGTGAACATGTTTTCAGCTCTGGGTGTAAAAAGGATCGATTGCAGGTATCGATTGATGGGAGAAGTTTGATTAATACTTGGTATCGATTCATTTCGGTTGATACTTTAAAAGTATTGAGTACTGATACTCGGCCCTAGTCACCATGATGGGGACGACTGTCACAAGTGCACAAGACATATTTAACGGTCCAGACCTATTAAACAGAATCAGCTTGAGGAGAATAAGGCCTGTCCATTCCTACCGGACTCGTTAAGCTTCATTACACATTAAAAGGGAATCTGTTCAGGATCCAGTTTATGAGGAATTCAAAGGAAAGTAAAAAGTGTGACCTCGTTCTAACCTAATATATGGACGTCCATTTTCATCTTATGCAGTCCTTCAGTTTGATTTGTAAAACCAGAAAATGAACAGAAACAACAACTGCAATCACAATATATGAAGTTTTGGGTTTGGATATATTGTGGACAGTGTGTCCTCTGCAGAGGCTGAATGTGAGCCGTCTGCTTACTGTAGCACGTCACTGTTTTTCCACTGATGTCGTCTCACTGCAGTCGAGCTCTAGCGAGCCGCAGTCATCAGATATTGTTTACGGTCATCGTTGTAAAATGCTCCGTGTAACTCAATCAGCACGGCTCTGCTGCCACGTTAATCATTCATAGAGTCCTGAGCTTCATGTCTGTCTGTCCTCACCTGTCTGTCTGTCTGTCCTCACCTGTCTGTTTGTCCTCATGAGTCTGTCTGTCTGTCCTCACGAGTCTGTCTGTCCTCACGAGTCTGTCCACATGAGTCTGTCCTCATGAGTCTGTCTGTCCTAATGAGTCTGTCCTCATAAGTCTGTCTGTCCTCATGAGTCTGTCCTCATGAGTCTGTCTGTCTGTCTCAGGACTTCTCAGACCTTAACACCTCGCTGCTGTTCAGAAGTAACGTGTGGAGAAAATAAGATATAAAAGTTTGTTGATGTCACGTCTCCCTGAGGCCCGATAGAAACCAGATGTTCCAGTTCTGAGGAGCATAAAGACTTTAAGCACAAATAAATGGGTCAGTGATAAATAAGGGTTGGCAAGATGAGAAAGTCAAAAATCTGTTAAAACTAGTTTTAAAAGTAGTTTTTCCCAACGTCATGGATGGATGGATGGATGGATGGATGGATGGATGGATGGATGGATGGATGGATGGATGGATGGATGGATGAATGGATGGATGGATGAATGGATGGGTAGGTGGGTGGATGGATGGATGGATGGATGATGGACGGATGGATGGATGGATAGGTGGATGGATGGATGGATGAGGGGGTAGGTGGGTGGGTGGATGGATGGGTGGATGGATGGATGGATGAGGGGGTAGTTTTTCCCAACGTCCTCCAGAGTGTGTAAATGTGAAAAGACACTGACACAGTGTTGTAGTGTTTCCTGTTTCTTCTCCGTTGGTTTTCTGTGGTTGTGGTGGATGCTCAGTAGGAGGAGAATCACCCACTTTGGTGTTTTAATGTAATCGAGTCTCTGCAGAGACAAACTGGACCTGTTGCTGTGGAGGCAGGTGGGTTTAGGATTCAGTGGCTCCATGAAGACACGATGTGTGAAACATTCAACCAATCAGGACGAAAAACATGTAGAAAAGCTTTGTGTTCATAAACAATCGGTTACGTGTGGACGAAGTCGAGACGTCGTCAGCAGCTTAATTATTCATGTGTGAAGAAACGGCTCACTGCTCCACAGAGACTCCCTGAATTATTCACACAGGAGCCTTCATCATCCTCGTCATTGTGTGTGTGTGTGTGTGTGTGTGTGTGTGTGTGTGTGTGTGTGTGTTCCCTCCCACACTGACTTCCTGTCGTCCTGTGGTTAACTTCCTGTGGTTGGACTCAGGTCAAACTCTCAGCTCTTCTTCTCTGCATTAATTAGATAGATAGACTATATTGTCTCACCTGCCTTGACTCGCATAGGAATTTAAGTGAATCCCATTCTGAATCCAGAGGATTTAATATGACGTCGGTCCCTTTGCAGCTATAACAGTCCTTCCAGAAGAGCATTTGTGAGGTCCGACACTGATGTTGGACGAGAAGGCCTGGCTCTCAGTCTACGCTCTAATTCATCCCAAAGCTGTTCTATCGGGTTGAGGTCAGGGTTAGGGTCAGGGTTAGGGTCAGGAAGGGTCGGGATCCCCAAACTGTTCCCACTAAGTTGGGAGCATGGAGCATTCAGAGTTCCTTTCCCTGGAACTAAGGGGCCAAGCACAGCTCCTGAAGAACAAGCCCACACCATAATCCACCAAACTTTACACTTGACACAATGCAGTCAGACAAGTACTGTTGTCCTGGCAACCGCCAAGTGCATTGCACTTGGTGATGTTTGGCTTGGATGCAGCTGCTCGGCCATGAAACCCATGAAGCTCTCTAAGCTCTGTTCCTGAGCTCATCTGAAGGCCACATGAAGTTTGGAGGTCTGTAGCGATTGACTCTGCAGAAGGTTGGCGACCTCTTCACGCTATGCGCCTCAGCATCCGCTGACCCTCTCCGTCATTTTACGTTGCCTACCACTTCCTGGATGAGTTGCTGTCGTTCCCAATCGCTTCCACTTTGTTATAAAACCACTGACGGTTGACTGAGGAATATTTAGGAGCGAGGACTCGACTGGACTTGTTGCACAGGTGGCTTCCTGTCACAGCACCACGCTGGAATCACTGAGCTCCTGAGAGTGAAACAGTCTGCAGGACTTGGTGCTTGAGTTTATACACCTATGACCATGGAAGTGATCCGAACACTTGATTTCAATTATCTGGATGGGTCAGTGAATACTTTTGGCAACAGGTATATATAGTATTGTAGAGGTCAATTAGCAAAGGTTTTCTGTGAGAGCGTTAGAGGCAGAGAGTCAGCTAAAGATCAGGAACATGGTGAGAGAATGTAGATCAAGGACAAGTTTTGGGAGAATGAGGGTTGAGGAAAATATCAGGAGACACTGGTGTGTGTTTGACTTGTGTAGCTCTGCTAT
>NC_084978.1:504583-519583 GCF_963691925.1 Scomber scombrus | reverse complement strand
GTGGTCTGACTCAGCTCTGCCACTAAACAGCTGCTGGAGCAAACGTTCCTCAGTGTGTCTCATCCTCAGAGACGTGATTTCACTTCAAACTGCTTTCATGGCCTCCTGGAGCTCGTTCAGTCGGCCCACACGCTGCCTCACTGAGGCTGAGCTGAATACTTTCCATCTGTGTTCATCTGTACGCTGACGACACCCACGTCTTCCTTCTGATTAGAAAGACTGGAGATGCTCCGTTGCTCCACACAAACCACAGATCATCACAGGAGATGCTCCGTTGCTCCACACTAACCACAGATCATCACAGAGTGAAGAGAAGCAGCCGTTACCTGAGAGCTGAGAGTTAAAGATGACTTCACAGACCGCAGACGTTCCATGTTCCTGTTTGTTTATATTCTGCTTCGAGTATTTCAGACTTTGATTTACCAGATATCAGATTGTGTGTGTGTGTGTGTGTGTGTGGGGGGGGGGGGGGGGGTTATGGGGGGTTTCCTCCTGCAGCTCAGCCAACAACAACCAGATGAAAGGAGAGAGGAATTACACTGTGAATTCAGAGTAGTAAATACATGATTCGTCCCTTTTTTGATGGGTGGTGATTTTGTTTAAACCTCACATATTCTATCATCACATACTGCTCACCTCCCTGACAATCTCCCAGAACTCTTATGGGGATAAACGAGTCTCTTTGAGTTTTAACCAGGCGGGGAGCTCCGGTCCCCTGAAATGATGCCAACCAGGAAGTAACTTAAAACTGCATTCTATCAAAAGGCCACCAGGGGGCGACCGCTTTGGTGTCAAAAGGACTTCCGTCTCTATACAAGTCAATGGAGAATTCACCAACTTCTCACTTGATTTCTAACCTCAGTAAACGTTTTCAAAATGTGTTTATGGTCTCAATCGCTAGTTTAAAGCCTTCTTCAATGCAGTATGATGTTCATTTGGGACATTTTGGCCTCCCTGATTTTATATGTGACGATAAAGCAGGGTATGCATTAGGGCGTGGCTACGTGGTGATTGACAGGTTGATTGGTTCACAGGTTCAGGAGGGCGCCTCATGCTCCTCCTGATGCCCATATAAGTAGAATCCCTGTTTTTATTTTTCCCAGCATGCACCTGAAATTTTCAAGATGGCGCTGCTCAGATCCGATACTATTGGCCTCCGAGCAGCAGTCCACAAACCAATGGGTGACGTCACGGCTGTTACGTCCATTTCTTATATACAGTCTATGGGCTGAACAGCGTATTAAAGATAGATTTAATTAAAAGCTATTTATTTCTGATCCACTAGATGTCACTAAATTCTACAGACTGCTCCTTTAAAGGGTTTTATCTTCTTTCTTTTGTGTGTTTTTTATTGTCATCTATGTTGTGATAACATTGTGATAAATCATGCATGTTGTTGTCGTCTGACCTTTATTAACCTGCAAGTTTCCACTAATCATCCAAACTAAACTAACTTAACTTAAATATTTAGATTCTGTGTGTGAGCAGCAGGTTGAGGTCAGAGTCGATGTGAGTCAGACAGCAAGCAGCTGCTGAGAGATAAAGAGTGTGTTGGACAGCAGGAGACAGGAAGCTCTGTGAAAGCCATCAGCAGCAGGACAGGTAGCGTTATTTAGATGATGGGTTGATCCGTTGGGAGGTTTCCACTGAAGAAGAGTTGAGCTTATATCTCCATAAATCATCCAGTTCAGTCTCTTTCTGCTGTGTTCAGGATTTATAATCCGACTTATTGTTACAACGAGTTTCCATAAACAACGTTCATGTCAACATCCGTCTTCCAGTTACAACCCTGAGAGTCACACAGTGATGTGAGCTCAGATATATCTGAACTAGACTCACAGAAACAACACGGACGCTTCATCACTAAACAACTTCACTTTATTCAAACCTTCATTTGTGAGTTACTGCACATGCTCAGTAGCGTCTTACACTGATACTCTGAGAACATGATCAGATGATTATTAGTCTGTTTGTTTCTAAACTAACTAACATGATATAACTTCATACTGAAGGAACATGTGACCCAGGGTCAGGGTTAGGGTCAGGGTTAGGGTTAGGGTTAGCAGCAGCAGCCAGACTCACTGACATGAACTAATAATCAGCTGTGATGCTCACAATAACTAGTTATTACGTTCATTGTTGATTCTGCTCCAAACATTATGTACAAAACATTATGTAAACACTATATATACACACTACATTATAAACAGTATATATATATATATTGCATTACATACATGCCCTGACTTGAGGACAGTAAACATAAACAGTTTTTCATCATACAGGTTTATATTATATATATGTATGTTATGTTAAGTATATATATGTATATGTTATATATGTTATATATGTTATAAGTTCAGTAGTGAATATAAAACATGGAGCAGTGTTTGTGTGTAATATTTGAACAGTTTTATGGATACTTTACTGTGTGTGTGTGTGTGTGTGTGTGTGTGTGCGTCTCTGTGTGTGTGTGTGTCTCTGTGTGTGTGTGTTTGTGTGTGTGTGTGTGTCTCTGTGTGTGTGTGTGTCTCTGTGTGTGTGTGTGTGTGTGTCTGTCTCTGTGTGTGTGTGTGTGTGTGTGTGCGTCTCTGTGTGTGTGTGTGTGTCTCTGTGTGTGTGTGTGTGTGTGTCTGTCTCTGTGTGTGTGTGTTTGTGTGTGTGTGTGTGTGTCTGTCTCTGTGTGTGTGTGTCTGTGTGTGTGTGTGTGTGTGTGTCTGTCTCTGTGTGTGTGTGTTTGTGTGTGTGTGTGTGTGTGTGTGTCTGTCTCTGTGTGTGTGTGTGTTTGTGTGTGTGTGTGTGTGTCTGTGTGTCTGTCTCTGTGTGTGTCTGTGTGTGTGTGTGTGTGTCTGTGTGTCTGTCTCTGTGTGTGTCTGTCTCTGTGTGTGTGTGTGTTTGTGTGTCTCTGTGTGTGTGTGTGTGTGTGTCTGTGTGTGTGTGTGTGTGTGTGTGTGTCTCTGTGTGTGTGTGTGTGTGTGTGTCTCTGTGTGTGTGTGTGTTTCTGTGTGTGTGTGTGTGTGTGTGTGTGTGTGTGTGTGTGTGTGTGTGTGTGTGTGTGTGTGTGTGTGTGTGTGTGTGTGTGTGTGTCCTCCCTCCCGCCCCTTCTCCTCCTCCCTCCCGCCCCTTCTCCTCCTCCCCCTCCTCCTCCTCCTCCTCTTCCTCCTCTATAAAGCTGTGTGTAAGCAGCGCGAGCCGCGGAGCAGGAAGCAGCAGCAGCAGCAGTCAGAGAGGAAGAGGAGGAAGAAGAAGCAGCAGGAGTATTAACTGTGTTCAGAGAGACAAGATGAAGGTGTGTCTGCTGGTTCTGGGTCTGTCCCTGGTCCTCACCGTCTGTGTGGCCCGGTCCCCCTACCAGGCGGTGCTGCAGCACAGCAGGATCAGAGGCCGGCAGCAGGGGTGAGTCTGAGCCGAACCGAGCCGAACCGGGCCGAGCCGAACCCGGCCAAGATGAGTCTGAGTCTGAGCCGAACCGAGCCGAACCGGGCCGAGCCGAACCCGGCCGAGCTGAGTCTGAGTCTGAGCCGAACCGGGCTGAACGGAGCCAGGTCGAGGTTTACTTAGTGCAGCAGCTTGAGTCTCTGCATTAATATATTTAGTTCTCAGTCTCTGATAGTTTCTTTGTTTAATTGAACTTTCTGCTTTGATTGATCTCTGTTAATTAATAATTAATAATCAATAATAGTTAATAATTATCTGCTGTCTTTATCTCTTAAATGTTCTTTTACCTGCTGCAGAATCATCATCATCATCATCATCTGCTGATGAAGAACAAACCACTTTAAATGATTTCTTTAATGAGTCTTAGTTTTGTTTTAACTGTAAAACCACCTTAAACTGTTGCTGCAGGATTTAAGGTGGACTGTTCAGGATTTAGTCACTTTCAGGGGAAATAAGGCTCAGAGATGTTTGAGAGGTGAAACATCTGGAAGTGATCTGAGACATTAAACATGAACAGCTGTGAGTTTAACTTTTCTCCTGCTGAGAGTTAAACAGAAATTAGAATAAAGTTTTTCTTTTGTTTCATTAAAGCAAAAAAAGTCTTAAAATAAGAATAAAGTTTGGTGTTGATGTGATGGATGAGATCCAGATGTTTGTTAATGTTTAAAAAGCCTAAAAAACATCAGACGACACATCTGTGAAACATGTAGAGAAATAAATACATTAAATTAAACTAATGTATCTGCAGTAGATGTTCTGTAATGTTTATTATATTAAAGCTTTTTATTATATTTAACTGTTTATTAAGAAGTTAAACTTTCAGGTTCAACTGATCAAACTTATTTATTAGTTATTAGTTTGAAAGTTTGCAGATTTCAGAATAAAACAAAAGAACAGATTTGATATGAATGAGTTTATATATATATATATATATATATCTATATATATATCTATATATATATATATATATATATAGATATATATATAGTAAAGGTTTATTTACAGATGTTTATATTTTAATGAGAATAAACGTAAGTGAACTTTAACATTAACGATATAACAGTATGATAAAAAGTCTTTAAACTATAAAAAGAAGTTTAACTGCTGATCATCTTCTATAAAAACATCTCGTAGCATGAAAATGACTTTTATTGGACTTATTGATGATTAAAGTCATAAACTTGTAATAATCCAACATGTCAGAGACGAAGCTGCAGACTGTTTAATACGAGAAGATAAAAACTCTTTAAATCTGAATTTATTCTCTAACAGCTGATTTTAACATCTGACATAAATCAACGTTTTCATGACACTTTAATGAGTTTAACAGGAAATCAGTTGTATCAGAGTCTCTATTAAAGCTCTCATATTCAGTTTAAGGTGGAATGATGATGAAGGTTGTTTATTCTGCTGACTGAGCGTCTCTCTTCTCTTTCAGGCCCAACGTCTGCGCCATGCAGCAGATTAAAGGCACCGATAAGAAATATTTCACCAACTGCAAACAGTGGTACCACCGCAAGATCTGTGGCCATCCAACGTGAGTCTGACTTCTGTTTAACTCAACTCTTCATCACACGTGTAAATATTGATGTGAAGCAGATTTTTCGGGGCTGAGCTCGTCTAAAGTTCTCTGCAGCTATTTGGACTCAGTGTAAGTGGAGTCTGGAGTTTGAGTCTCTCAGTTTGACTCCTGGTCCTGGAGGACAGAGCCGGGTTGTGTTTGGAGGACGGAGGAATGTCCCTCTCCAGAGGAGTCCTCACCTCTTACATAACCCCCGAAGAAGAAAAACGTTGAGTCTGGCAGAACCATCAGTGTCAGTTTACCTCCGAGTCCCCGAAATCTGCTGCGTGCTTCATTTAAAGGAGCAGTGCCAAGAAGTTAGTGTCATACAGCAGCAATATGATATAATATAATATAATATAATATAATATAATATGATATAATATAATATAATAAGTTTAATCTGCTGAAAGTAAGAATCTTTGTGTTTCTGTTACTTTAAATCTTTATAGTCTTTATATCTACAGACAGGCTCTAGAGAAGGACTTTCTACAGAATTCTCCTTTAAAGGTTTAAACTCTTTACTTCTTATTTTACACACTTGGCTCAGTTAAAGTCCTCTTCATCAGAGTGCTGCTGTTTAGTCTTTAAGGGTGAAGTGATGATGGCAGCTTTGGATCGTTGCTCTGAACTTCTGTTTTTCTTCTTTTGTCTTCTTCAGTTTCTGTGAATGATTTTAACCCTAACCCAGAAATCTAACACTGACTGACTGAGACTCAAACATCTTCCACACTGGTGCGTTCGAGTGCGTCTCACATTTCAGAAGCAGAGAAATAAAACACTTTATTCATCCTGAGGGAAGTAAACCTGTCATAGCAACAAAGAGATCATAAAGGTTTTTATAAACTGAATCTGACTGAAAGTGATGATGTCAGATGGTCACATGACTGTAAAGTATTAACAATATGTTCAGTTTATACATAAAGATAAACAGATTAAAGATCAGCTGATAAAAGGCTGATAAGGATAAACATGAGAAATATATAAAAGTTAAACAGATGAATTTATTCCTGGTATATAACATCATTGCTGTTATTGATCAATCCAGTCATACTGGAGATATTATTATATTATACTTCACATAAACATTAAAGTCTTTAACATGGAATCAAAGACTCTTCTGATCAAATGCAGAAGGGAAACTTCTTTTTCTGAAGGCTCCATTTATCACAAGTGTCTAAAAACCAAACAAACATGAACGCCTCACATCAGCCAAACCCAATAAATCCTCTTTATTAAACACACATTTAATGGATTTGATGTCAGTTTGTCATTGATTTAACTTCTCATAACTCAGTTTTTAAAATGTTTGGTTTAAAGATTTGTGCAGATGAATAAATGAGTTGTTTATTGGTTCGGTTGAAGCCTTTAATCTCGACTCTGTGATGCTCACATGAGACATTAATAAACACTAAAGAGAAAAAATGATTTAAGCCCCAAACGTTGAGTCTGACGCTGCGTTCAGGGGACAGACGCTGGTTTTTACTGATGGCAGTAAACGCATCACTGCAGCTCAGATTGTTCTGCGAGGTCAGAGATTACAACATGTAGTCAGTATCAACATTTAGCAACTTTGCAGATGCAGAAATGAACATTTTCTGCTGATGTGACTCAGTGTTTTTCCTGTCGCAACTTTTCTGTTTTTTTAAAACTTTTTTTTCAGTTTGATGCCGAAGTAAAAAATCTTTTAGACGTGAATGTCTGAGAGAAACAAAGAGACTCCAGTCAGACTGACACACACACACACACACACTCACAGACACACACACACACACACACACACACACGCACATACACACACACACACACACACACACACACACTCACACACACACACACACACACACACAGAGACACACACACACACACACACACACACACACACACACACTCACAGACACACACACACTCACAGACACACACACACACACACACACACACACACACACACACACTCACACACACACACACACACACACACACACACACACACACAGCTTTAATCCTGTTCAGCTCATGCAGAGTGAGATCTGCGACACAGCTGGTCCACTGCTGCCAGACCCTCATTAATAATGTGTGTGTATGTGTGTGTGTGTGTGTGTGTGTGTGTGTGTGTGTGTGTGTGTGTGTGTGTGTGTGTGTGTGTGACAGGAAAGTGTTCCTCTTGTAAATGTGTTGCCACCTGAAATCTTCCACTCTGCACTTCATCTTAGAAACTTTCATGTCGTCGTGTTGGACATAAAAACCTGAAACGCTCCGTTAAGTTTTGGTGTGAATGAAAAATGGATTTCTGTGTGTGTGTGTGTGTGTGTCTGTGTGTGTGTGTGTGTGTGTGTGTGTGTGTGTGTGTGTGTGTCTCTGTGTGTGTGTGTGTGTCTGTGTGTGTGTGTCTCTAAGCACATTCTTCAGCTTCATGTCTCCCTGCAGACGACAGAGGAGGGAGGAAGGTGAATGAAGTGATGAAGATTTAAGAGACAGGAAGCAGCTTTTAATTCAGGGCGGACAGAAGCTGCACACATGAAAATATTCAGAGTGTTTATTCAGCAGCAGTTTGATGGAGGTAAAGAATTTCTCCTGAAGAGACTTTATTAAAGCAGTAAACGTGTTTCTGACTCACACATGGTTTTCAGATCCACAGTCTGGCTCACTGTGACATACTTTCTTGAGTGTTGCTCTTTAACCACTTTAAATAACTCATCTTTATATTTCCAGCTGAATATTAATATTCTGAGTCTCTGCTGGAATAAAAACTCCTTATTTATCTTCTACTGGTCCTTCATGCATCAGTTCAGCCTCTGAAACAGTTTTAGCTCCTGTCTCTTTAACTCAATAAGTGAGTAACAGACTAAGTGAGTAACGGACTAAGTGAGTAACGGACTAAGTGAGTAACGGACTAAGTGAGTAACAGACTAAGTGAGTAACGGACTAAGTGAGTAACGGACTAAGTGAGTAACGGACTAAGTGAGTATCGGACTAAGTGAGTAACGGACTAAGTGAGTAACGGACTAAGTGAGTAACGGACTAAGTGAGTATCGGACTAAGTGAGTAACAGACTAAGTGAGTATCGGACTAAGAGAGTATCGGACTAAGTGAGTAACGGACTAAGTGAGTATCGGACTAAGTGAGTAACGGACTAACCGAGTAACGGACTAAGTGAGTAACGGACTAAGTGAGTAACGGACTAACCGAGTAACGGACTAAGTGAGTAATGGACTAAGTGAGTATCGGACTAACCAAGTAACAGACTAAGTGAGTAACGGACTAAGTGAGTATCGGACTAAGTGTGTAATGGACTAAGTGAGTATCGGACTAAGTGAGTAACGGACTAAGTGAGTAACGGACTAAGTGAGTAACAGACTAAGTGAGTATCGGACTAAGAGAGTATCGGACTAAGTGAGTAACGGACTAAGTGAGTATCGGACTAAGTGAGTAACGGACTAACCGAGTAACGGACTAAGTGAGTAATGGACTAAGTGAGTATCGGACTAACCAAGTAACAGACTAAGTGAGTAACGGACTAAGTGAGTATCGGACTAAGTGAGTAACAGACTAAGTGAGTAACGGACTAAGTGAGTAACGGACTAAGTGAGTAACGGACTAAGTGAGTATCGGAGTAAGTGAGTAACGGACTAACCGAGTAACGGACTAAGTGAGTAATGGACTAAGTGAGTATCGGACTAACCAAGTAACAGACTAAGTGAGTAACGGACTAAGTGAGTATCGGACTAAGTGAGTAATGGACTAAGTGAGTATCGGACTAACCGAGTAACAGACTAAGTGAGTAACGGACTAAGTGAGTAACGGACTAAGTGAGTAACAGACTAAGTGAGTATCGGACTAAGAGAGTATCGGACTAAGTGAGTAACGGACTAAGTGAGTATCGGACTAAGTGAGTAACGGACTAACCGAGTAACGGACTAAGTGAGTAATGGACTAAGTGAGTATCGGACTAACCAAGTAACAGACTAAGTGAGTAACGGACTAAGTGAGTATCGGACTAACCAAGTAACAGACTAAGTGAGTAACGGACTAAGTGAGTAACGGACTAAGTGAGTAACGGACTAAGTGAGTATCGGAGTAAGTGAGTAACGGACTCAGTGAGTATCGGACTCAGTGAGTAACGGACTAAGAGAGTAACGGACTCAGTGAGTAACGGACTCAGTGAGTAACGGACTAAGAGAGTAACGGACTCAGTGAGTAACGGACTAAGTGAGTAACGGACTAAGTGAGTATCGGACTAACCGAGTAACAGACTAAGTGAGTAACGGACTAAGTGAGTAACGGACTAAGTGAGTAACGGACTAACCGAGTAACGGACTAAGTGAGTAACGGACTAAGTGAGTAACGGACTAAGTGAGTAACAGACTAACCGAGTAACGGACTAACCGAGTAACGGACTAAGTGAGTATCGGACTAAGTGAGTAATGGACTAAGTGAGTATCGGACTAACCGAGTAACAGACTAAGTGAGTAACGGACTAAGTGAGTAACGGACTAAGTGAGTAATGGACTAAGTGAGTATCGGACTAACTGAGTAACGGACTAAGTGAGTAACGGACTAAGTTAATAACGGACTAAGTGAGTAACGGACTAAGTTAGTAACGGACTAAGAGAGTAACGGACTAAGTGAGTATCGGACTAACTGAGTAACGGACTAAGTTAGTAACGGACTAAGTGAGTAACGGACTAACTGAGTAATGGACTAAGTGAGTAACGGACTAAGTGAGTAACGGACTAAGTGAGTAACGGACTAACTGAGTAACGGACTCAGTGAGTAACGGACTAAGTGAGAAACGGACTAAGTGAGTATCGGACTAAGTGAGTATCGGACTAACTGAGTAACGGACTAAGTGAGTATCGGACTAAGTGAGTATCGGACTAAGTGAGTAACGGACTAAGTGAGTAACGGACTAAGTGAGTAACGGACTAAGTGAGTATCGGACTAAGTGAGTATCGGACTAACTGAGTAACGGACTAACTGAGTAACGGACTAACTGAGTAACGGACTAAGTGAGTAACGGACTAAGTGAGTATCGGACTCAGTGAGTAACGGACTAACTGAGTAACGGACTAAGTTAGTAACGGACTAAGTGAGTATCGGACTCAGTGAGTAACGGAATAAGTGAGTAACGGACTAACTGAGTATCGGACTAAGTGAGTAACGGACTAAGTGAGTAACGGACTAAGTGAGTATCGGACTCAGTGAGTAACGGACTAAGTGAGTAACGGACTAACTGAGTATCGGACTAAGTGAGTAACGGACTAACTGAGTAACGGACTAACTGAGTATCGGACTAAGTGAGTAACGGACTAAGTGAGTAACGGACTAAGTGAGTATCGGACTCAGTGAGTAACGGACTAAGTGAGTATCGGACTAAGTGAGTAACGGACTAAGAGAGTAACGGACTCAGTTAGTAACGGACTAAGTGAGTAACGGACTAAGTGAGTAACGGACTAAGTGAGTAACGGACTAAGTGAGTATCGGACTAAGTGAGTAACAGACTAAGTGAGTATCGGACTAAGAGAGTATCGGACTAAGTGAGTAACGGACTAAGTGAGTATCGGACTAAGTGAGTAACGGACTAACCGAGTAACGGACTAAGTGAGTAACGTACTAAGTGAGTAACGGACTAACCGAGTAACGGACTAAGTGAGTAATGGACTAAGTGAGTATCGGACTAACCAAGTAACAGACTAAGTGAGTAACGGACTAAGTGAGTATCGGACTAAGTGAGTAATGGACTAAGTGAGTATCGGACTAACCGAGTAACAGACTAAGTGAGTAACGGACTAAGTGAGTAACGGACTAAGTGAGTAACAGACTAAGTGAGTAACGGACTAACTGAGTAACGGACTAAGTGAGTAACGGACTAACTGAGTAACGGACTAAGTGAGTATCGGACTAAGTGAGTAACAGACTAAGTGAGTATCGGACTAAGAGAGTATCGGACTAAGTGAGTAACGGACTAAGTGAGTATCGGACTAAGTGAGTAACGGACTAACCGAGTAACGGACTAAGTGAGTAACGGACTAAGTGAGTAACGGACTAACCGAGTAACAGACTAAGTGAGTAATGGACTAAGTGAGTATCGGACTAACCAAGTAACAGACTAAGTGAGTAACGGACTAAGTGAGTATCGGACTAAGTGAGTAATGGACTAAGTGAGTATCGGACTAACCGAGTAACAGACTAAGTGAGTAACGGACTAAGTGAGTAACGGACTAAGTGAGTAACGGACTAAGTGAGTATCGGAGTAAGTGAGTAACGGACTCAGTGAGTATCGGACTCAGTGAGTAACGGACTAAGTGAGTAACGGACTAAGTGAGTATCGGACTAACCGAGTAACAGACTAAGTGAGTAACGGACTAAGTGAGTAACGGACTAAGTGAGTAACGGACTAAGTGAGTAACGGACTAAGTGAGTAACGGACTAACTGAGTAACGGACTAAGTGAGTAACGGACTAACTGAGTATCGGACTAAGTGAGTAACAGACTAAGTGAGTATCGGACTAAGAGAGTATCGGACTAAGTGAGTAACGGACTAAGTGAGTATCGGACTAAGTGAGTAACGGACTAACCGAGTAACGGACTAAGTGAGTATCGGACTAAGTGAGTAATGGACTAACCGAGTATCGGACTAAGTGAGTAACGGACTAAGTGAGTATCGGACTAAGTGAGTAACGGACTAACCGAGTAATGGACTAAGTGAGTAACGTACTAACCGAGTAACGGACTAAGTGAGTAACGGACTAAGTGAGTAACGGACTAACCGAGTAACGGACTAACCGAGTAACGGACTAAGTGAGTATCGGACTAAGTGAGTAATGGACTAAGTGAGTATCGGACTAACCGAGTAACAGACTAAGTGAGTAACGGACTAAGTGAGTAACGGACTAAGTGAGTAATGGACTAAGTGAGTATCGGACTAACTGAGTAACGGACTAAGTGAGTAACGGACTAAGTTAATAACGGACTAAGTGAGTAACGGACTAAGTTAGTAACGGACTAAGAGAGTAACGGACTAAGTGAGTATCGGACTAACTGAGTAACGGACTAAGTGAGTAACGGACTTAGTGAGTAACGGACTAACTGAGTAATGGACTAAGTGAGTAACGGACTAAGTGAGTAACGGACTAAGTGAGTAACGGACTAACTGAGTAACGGACTCAGTGAGTAACGGACTAAGTGAGTAACGGACTAACTGAGTAACGGACTAAGTTAGTAACGGACTAAGTGAGTAACGGACTAACTGAGTAACGGACTAACTGAGTAACGGACTAAGTGAGTAACGGACTAAGTGAGTAACGGACTCAGTGAGTAACGGACTAACTGAGTAACGGACTAAGTTAGTAACGGACTAAGTGAGTATCGGACTCAGTGAGTAACGGAATAAGTGAGTAACGGACTAACTGAGTATCGGACTAAGTGAGTAACGGACTAACTGAGTAACGGACTAAGTTAGTAACGGACTAAGTGAGTATCGGACTCAGTGAGTAACGGAATAAGTGAGTAACGGACTAACTGAGTATCGGACTAAGTGAGTAACGGACTAAGTGAGTAACGGACTAAGTGAGTATCGGACTCAGTGAGTAACGGACTAAGTGAGTAACGGACTAACTGAGTATCGGACTAAGTGAGTAACGGACTAACTGAGTAACGGACTAAGTTAGTAACGGACTAAGTGAGTATCGGACTCAGTGAGTAACGGAATAAGTGAGTAACGGACTAACTGAGTATAGGACTAAGTGAGTAACGGACTAAGTGAGTAACGGACTAAGTGAGTATCGGACTCAGTGAGTAACGGACTAAGTGAGTAACGGACTAACTGAGTATCGGACTAAGTGAGTAACGGACTAACTGAGTAACGGACTAACTGAGTATCGGACTAAGTGAGTAACGGACTAAGTGAGTAACGGACTAAGTGAGTATCGGACTCAGTGAGTAACGGACTAAGTGAGTATCGGACTAACTGAGTAACGGACTAAGAGAGTAACGGACTCAGTTAGTAACGGACTAAGTGAGTAACGGACTAAGTGAGTAACGGACTAAGAGAGTAACGGACTCAGTTAGTAACGGACTAAGTGAGTAACGGACTAAGTGAGTAACGGACTCAGTGAGTATCGGACTAGGAGAGTAACGGACTAAGTGAGTAACGGACTAAGTGAGTAACGGACTAAGTGAGTAACGGACTAAGTGAGTAACAGACTAAGTGAGTAACGGACTCAGTGAGTAACGGACTCAGTGAGTAACGGACTCAGTGAGTAACGGACTAAGAGAGTAACGGACTCAGTGAGTAACGGACTCAGTGAGTAACGGACTAAGAGAGTAACGGACTCAGTGAGTAACGGACTCAGTGAGTAACGGACTCAGTGAGTAACGGACTCAGTGAGTAACTGACTCAGTGAGTAACGGACTAAGAGAGTAACGGACTCAGTGAGTAACGGACTCAGTGAGTAACGGACTAAGAGAGTAACGGACTCAGTGAGTAACGGACTCAGTGAGTAACGGACTCAGTGAGTAACGGACTCAGTGAGTAACTGACTCAGTGAGTAACGGACTAAGAGAGTAACGGACTCAGTGAGTAACGGACTCAGTGAGTAACGGACTAAGAGAGTAACGGACTCAGTGAGTAACGGACTCAGTGAGTAACGGACTCAGTGAGTAACTGACTCAGTGAGTATCGGACTCAGTGAGTAACGGACTAAGAGAGTAACGGACTCAGTGAGTAACGGACTCAGTGAGTAACGGACTCAGTGAGTAACGGACTCAGTGAGTAACTGACTCAGTGAGTAACTGACTCAGTGAGTAACTGACTCAGTGAGTAACGGACTCAGTGAGTAACGGACTAAGTGAGTATCGGACTCAGTGAGTAACGGACTAAGAGAGTATCGGACTAAGCGAGTAACGGACTCAGTGAGTAACGGACTAAGTGAGTAACGGACTAACTGAGTAACGGACTAACTCAGTAACGGACTAAGTGAGTAACGGACTAACTGAGTAACGGACTAAGTGAGTATCGGACTAAGTGAGTATCGGACTAAGTGAGTAACGGACTAAGAGAGTAACGGACTAAGTGAGTAACGGACTAAGTGAGTAACGGACTAAGTTAGTAACGGACTAAGTGAGTAACGGACTAACTGAGTAACGGACTAACTCAGTAACGGACTAAGAGAGTAACGGACTAACTGAGTAACGGACTAAGTGAGTAACGAACTAACTGAGTAATGGACTAACTCAGTAACGGACTAAGAGAGTAACGGACTAAGTGAGTAACGGACTAACTGAGTAACTAAGTAACTAAGTAACTCTGCTCTGATTGGTCGGTTTCAGGAAGCTTCTACATAAACTAACTATAGTAGCAGGATTTCACTTCTTTACTCCAAATGTTCAACTTCTCAAATCACATCCGTACATGTTGGAGCTGAATCACATCTGAGATATGAGAGTGGAGACACCTTAGCAACCGCCTTAGCAACCACCTTAGCAACCACCTAGCAACCGCCTTAGCAACCGCCTTGATCAGCTGGTTCTCTCTGGACTCTTTCGTCCGTCATCAGTTGGAGTTTTTAGGAATTAAACAAAACATTAATTTTAGTTTCCATGGAAATGGCTGCATCAGCACTTTAACTGAGACTGTCAGCAGAAATGATTCACGCGTCACCATGGAAACGGTTTCTTTCTTCCTGTTTCTTCTCTTTCATTCGTCACGTATGTTCTGTTTCTTCCTCTCTTCTTCTTCTTCTTCTTCTTCTTCTTTTTCTTCTTCGTACTGCTCAATTCTTCTTCTTTGTGCGTTTGTCTTGTCTTTTTGTTTCTTCCCTTCATTCTCCTCCTCCTCTCATCTTTCCTTCGTAAACATGATTTACAGACAGGACGAAACACAAAAGCATTAAATCTACACACAGTGACATATTAACAGTCCTGCAGCGGAAAACAGATTTTATTTTGGCTCCAAATCTCCGTCACTGCAGACTCTGAAGGGAAGTGATGCATTCTGGGAC
>NC_084978.1:482083-499583 GCF_963691925.1 Scomber scombrus | reverse complement strand
ACTGTACTACAGTAAAGTACAAGTACCTCTAACTGTACTGCAGTAAAGTACAAGTACCTCAAACTGTACTGCAGTAAAGTACAAGTACCTCAAACTGTACTTCAGTAACGTACTAGTACCTCAAACTGTACTACAGTAAAGTACAAGTACCTCTAACTGTACTACAGTAAAGTACAAGTACCTCTAACTGTACTGCAGTAAAGTACAAGTACCTCTAACTGTACTTCAGTAAAGTACAAGTACCTCTAACTGTACTACAGTAAAGTACTAGTACCTCTAACTGTACTACAGTAAAGTACAAGTACCTCTAACTGTACTGCAGTAAAGTACAAGTACCTCAAACTGTACTTCAGTAAAGTACAAGTACCTCTAACTGTACTACAGTAAAGTACAAGTACCTCTAACTGTACTACAGTAAAGTACAAGTACCTCTAACTGTACTGCAGTAAAGTACAAGTACCTCTAACTGTACTTCAGTAAAGTACAAGTACCTCTAACTGTACTACAGTAAAGTACAAGTACCTCTAACTGTACTACAGTAAAGTACAAGTACCTCTAACTGTACTGCAGTAAAGTACAAGTACCTCAAACTGTACTTCAGTAAAGTACAAGTACCTCTAACTGTACTACAGTAAAGTACTAGTACCTCTAACTGTACTACAGTAAAGTACAATTACCTCTAACTGTACTGCAGTAAAGTACAAGTACCTCTAACTGTACTACAGTAAAGTACTAGTACCTCTAACTGTACTACAGTAAAGTACTAGTACCTCTAACTGTACTACAGTAAAGTACAAGTACCTCAGACTGTACTACAGTAAAGTACAAGTACCTCAAACTGTAAGTACAATACTGCAGTAAATGTTCCAGTTCTCTTCATCAGTGTATTAAATCAGTGAGTCTTTGTCTCTGACCACCAGGGGTCACTAGAGTTCATCAGCTTCGTTCCAGATAATCAGAACAATATTTAGCGTTGTGTAAACTGGAGCATTGTGGGAAGCTGGTTGTTTATGTTGTCATGGAAACAAAGTGGAGACTTTCTCCTGTTATCTCCGTTATTATTATTTTACACACGGAAACAGTACGCTGAACTAAATAACTTTATTAGCATCATTATACACAGACAGGAATTTATGTGTCTCAGAGACGTTTTACGAGCTTCTGAAAGTTTATAGTCTTTACTCCTGAGGCTGAAATCATGTTAGACAGAGACACGTGAAGAAGAAGAAGAAGAAGAAGAAGAAGAAGAAGAAGAAGAAGAAGAAGAAGAAGAAGAAGAAGAAGAAGAAGAAGAAGAAGAAGAAGGACATGAAGCATCGTTTGGAGTAGACTGTGATGACAGTTTCCTGATGTGTGTTCTTGTCTCCTGCAGGATGATCACCTACGAGTGTTGTCCTGGTTACGAGAAGATTCCTGGAGAGAAGGGCTGTCCTGCAGGTAAAACCTTTAATATCAGTTAACTTATCGATTTCACCTGATAATTCATTTTCTCTTTAATAAGAAAAAAACAACAGCAGTAAAACATTTATAAACTTTATTAAATCAACTTTGAGCTCAGAGATGCAGCGTGACCAAACCGTCACCTCTGCATGCACTGTTGCATTGTGGGTGTTCTGCTGTGACAGTTTGTTGATGATGTCGTGCAGACAAACAGGACGATCAGTCAGCTGACTCAGTATTTGTTGAGTTTTGGTGTGTTTACATTTTAACCATCGTTGTGTCTCTAACTCTGATCCGTTTCCTGCTGAGTCCTGAGAGGTTTGTCCTCCTCTCTGAATGTTTCTCTATGACTCAACCCTGACCTGTGTGGTTGCAGCGCTGCCTCTGGTGAACATCTACAACACGCTGGGTGTAGTCGGAGCGACAACCACTCAGATGTACTCTGACCGAGCAAAGCTGAGGGACGAGATCGAAGGTCCGGGAAGCTTCACCTTCTTCGCCCCGAGCAACGAGGCCTGGGCGGCTCTGCCCACAGTCAGTAACTAATATCACCCTACTGTTCACTGTAACTAAGTACTTTACTGTAGTACAGTTAGAGGTACTTGTACTTTACTGTAGTACAGTTAGAGGTACTAGTACTTTACTGTAGTACAGTTAGAGGTACTAGTACTTTACTGTAGTACAGTTAGAGGTACTAGTACTTTACTGTAGTACAGTTAGAGGTACTAGTACTTTACTGTAGTACAGTTAGAGGGACTAGTACTTTACTGTAGTACAGTTAGAGGTACTAGTACTTTACTGTAGTACAGTTAGAGGGACTAGTACTTTACTGTAGTACAGTTAGAGGTACTAGTACTTTACTGTAGTACAGTTAGAGGTACTAGTACTTTACTGTAGTACAGTTAGAGGTACTAGTACTTTACTGTAGTACAGTTAGAGGTACTAGTACTTTACTGTAGTACAGTTAGAGGTACTTGTACTTTACTGTAGTACAGTTAGAGGTACTTGTACTTTACTGTAGTACAGTTAGAGGTACTAGTACTTTACTGTAGTACAGTTAGAGGGACTTGTACTTTACTGTAGTACAGTTAGAGGTACTTGTACTTTACTGTAGTACAGTTAGAGGTACTAGTACTTTACTGTAGTACAGTTAGAGGTACTTGTACTTTACTGTAGTACAGTTTGAGGTACTAGTACTTTACTGTAGTACAGTTAGAGGTACTTGTACTTTACTGTAGTACAGTTAGAGGTACTTGTACTTTACTGTAGTACAGTTAGAGGTACTTGTACTTTACTGTAGTACAGTTAGAGGTACTTGTACTTTACTGTAGTACAGTTAGAGGTACTTGTACTTTACTGTAGTACAGTTGGAGGTACTAGTACTTTACTGTAGTACAGTTAGAGGTACTAGTACTTTACTGTAGTACAGTTAGAGGTACTAGTACTATACTGTAGTACAGTTAGAGGTACTAGTACTTTAATGTAGTACAGTTTGAAGTACTAGTACTTTAATGTAGTACAGTTTGAAGTACTAGTACTTTACTGTAGTACAGTAAGAGGTACTTGTACTCTACTGTAGTACAGTTTGAGGTACTAGTACTTTACTGTAGTACAGTTAGAGGTACTTGTACTTTAATGTAGTACAGTTTGAAGTACTAGTACTTTACTGTAGTACAGTAAGAGGTACTTGTACTCTACTGTAGTACAGTTTGAGGTACTTGTACTTTACTGTAGTACAGTTAGAGGTACTAGTACTTTACTGTAGTACTGTTAGAGGTACTTGTACTTTACTGTAGTACAGTTAGAGGTACTAGTACTTTACTGTAGTACAGTTAGAGGTACTTGTACTTTACTGTAGTACAGTTGGAGGTACTAGTACTTTACTGTAGTACAGTTAGAGGTACTAGTACTTTACTCTAGTACAGTTAGAGGTACTAGTACTTTAATGTAGTACAGTTTGAAGTACTAGTACTTTACTGTAGTACAGTAAGAGGTACTTGTACTTTACTGTAGTACAGTTAGAGGTACTTGTACTCTACTGTAGTACAGTTAGAGGTACTTGTACTTTACTGTAGTACAGTAAGAGGTACTTGTACTCTACTGTAGTACAGTTTGAGGTACTTGTACTTTACTGTAGTACAGTTAGAGGTACTAGTACTTTAATGTAGTACAGTTTGAAGTACTAGTACTTTACTGTAGTACAGTAAGAGGTACTTGTACTCTACTGTAGTACAGTTTGAGGTACTTGTACTTTACTGTAGTACAGTTAGAGGTACTAGTACTTTACTGTAGTACTGTTAGAGGTACTTGTACTTTACTGTAGTACAGTTAGAGGTACTAGTACTTTACTGTAGTACAGTTAGAGGTACTTGTACTTTACTGTAGTACAGTTGGAGGTACTAGTACTTTACTGTAGTACAGTTAGAGGTACTTATACTTTACTGTAGTACAGTTAGAGGTACTTGTACTTTACTGTAGTACAGTAAGAGGTACTTGTACTCTACTGTAGTACAGTTAGAGGTACTTGTACTTTACTGTAGTACAGTTAGAGGTACTAGTACTATACTGTAGTACAGTTAGAGGTACTAGTACTATACTGTAGTACAGTTAGAGGTACTTGTACTTTACTGTAGTACAGTTAGAGGTACTAGTACTATACTGTAGTACTGTTAGAGGTACTAGTACTATACTGTAGTACAGTTAGAGGTACTAGTACTATACTGTAGTACTGTTAGAGGTACTAGTACTATACTGTAGTACTGTTAGAGGTACTAGTACTATACTGTAGTACAGTTAGAGGTACTAGTACTATACTGTAGTACTGTTAGAGGTACTAGTACTATACTGTAGTACTGTTAGAGGTACTAGTACTATACTGTAGTATTTCCATGTGATGCTACTTTCTACATCTCAGAGGGAAATATTGTACTTTCTACTCCACTACATTTATTTAACAGCTTTAGTTACTTTTCAGATATAATATATATATATATATATATATATATATATATATATATATTATATATATCATATATATATATATATATATATGATATATATAATATAACAAGCTTTATAAATACAACACATTGTTAAAGATGAAACCACGTCAACTACATCAAGCTCATAATACTTATGTACTTTCACTGTCAGAGGATTTATCACGCAGGACTTTTACTTGTAATATTAGTTAAAACTACAGTGAGCAGCCTTCATGAGTCATGTTGAATGTTTGAACCCTGATTTAACTTCTAGTTAAAAATCGATTAAAGATCTTCGTTTGTTGACGAGAATTAAAACACAGAACATCATCAGACTGATCTGTAGTTATTTATAAGAGCTGACAGCTTGTGTTGTCATGCTGTGTGTATGTTCAGGGTTTTATTGCCTGTGTTTGGCAGACCATAATGTCTTATATAACACCATAGCACCCTCCTAACAACCAGCAATAAATAATCACCTAACAACCACAAGAAACACCACAATAACATTCTAACAACTCCTTTTTAAATACGTTTATTTAAACCTTTATGTCTGCACATAATTACACCTGAAGCGTTCCAGTAAACCACGGAGCAGCTCGGTCTGAACAGTTTGTGTCTGACCTGTTCTGTGAGGATGAAGCCCAGTTTTCAGTGTAGCATTCCTCGGATTGAAAACAATAGAGAGTCTCGACTGATGCGTAAAGTTTTCTTTTATTTAAATCCACCAAATAGCAGATTGACGTCAAGCAGCAACTTTAATTCATTGAGTCCTTACAGCACTGTGAAAACTGTATTAAAGACATACAAACAAATATTTCACACATCAATATTACATGAATGAAATCTTAATTAAACTACAGAATGCTAAAAATCATACACAAATGTTTCTACATGTTATAAATATAAACAATCAAACATCAGACCTCGCTGCGCTCTCCATGAATGCAAACATGATACGTGTCCTTTCTTCTGTCATTAAACTGTTAAACACGATCGTCCCTTCAATCATAAAACGTGTGAACTGAACAAAACAAAGCTCCAGATTGTGATAATTAAGCATAAAGTGCCAATAATAATCCAACAGGCCCGAGCAGAGTATTCATTCACCGCTGGCTGCCATGAAGGCAAAGCAAACCCTGGTGGTGCCGCCTGCCGGACTGGTTTCAATGGTACAGGGTATACTATAGGGTATCCGGTCAATTCACACATATAAGTCATATTAAACACATACAAAATTCGGAATATTTAAGATGTTACAAAAAATTAATTACAGACATTATGCTCATAACCCATCAAATGTTATTATCAATAATATCGAACCAGCAACAGTTCAAATCTCAGTATGGTCCTTTACATCATTTAACCTGTGAACCAAATCTACCTTCAGGTATAAAGTTACCTTACCTTTCCCACTGTGCTGTATGATGATACACTGACTCTGTGTTGCCGTCCCGCTGCAGGAGATCCTCGACGCTCTGGTGAGCAACGTGAACATCGAGCTGCTGAACGCTCTTCATTACCACATGGTGAGCCGCCGGCTGACCTCCGAGGAGCTCAGACACGGATCCTCCTTCGCCTCCATGTACCAGGACTTCCACGTGCACATCCACCACTACTCCAACGGGGTCAGTGCTGCATCACACACACACACACACACACACACACACACACACACACACACACACACACACACACACTGTAAAACACTCTGTAGATATGGAGTACTGCAGGTTTCAGGTCCATGAAAGATGCATCACAGGATGAAACTTCATGTATTAATAGGAGCCATGAGTCCTTAACCTGAACTGAGATTTTTGTGATTAATGTAGCAGCTTTTGTCAAAATTAACAAAACAGGTTGTGATGTTTTATGAGCTCTTTTGGATGGTCTGCTCTCATTGGACAAGTCTCACTGTGACATCACTGTGTCGCCATTTTGGATTGACAACCAACGATTCTTTAGTTTTGTCTCAGACAGACGAAAGTCACGAAGTTTCAATGATAAAGTTCATTATAAGATACGTTTGTAGGAAATGAATTAACTTCTACAAAAACAATAAACCATCCAAACAGAAGAAGGAACATTCATCACTCCTGCAGGATTTCAGCTTTTCTTAAAAATCAGAAATTGGAAAAATTGGAAGTAAAGATTTGCTGCTAATGAAGAGTCACATGTACTGACTTCCTGCACATGACAGAAACAACTGTATTTCAGAGCCAATGTTTTAATGTATTTTCTGAACCTTGAGCTCAAAGTTCTCTAACAAAGGAAATGCTGTTCTTCAGTTCCATTGAAATTCTTTGTGAATGCGATGATGTAAGTTACCACCACTAATGCCACAATTGGTCCAAATTACAAGAGGTCTGTTGTATTTGGACATTTCATGCAGAAAGGTTGTGGTTATTGAGCAACATGGCAAACTCTTGGAAATATTGCAAAGATTTCTTGACTTTGCGAATTATTGCAAAGTCACATTTTCCTGGAGGCAACGATGACGACTTCAGTCGGTTCGGTTTTGTGGTTCTTTGTGTGTTTTTTGGATAGTTTTGTTCCAAGCAGGCGTGTTCGGTGGCATTTTGAGTTCCTACTTGTCATTATGGTCGCTGTTTCACTGCAAACCAAACACAACGGCCTCATACTCTCTGCAGAGTCATCATTAAATGCATGTTCACTGTAAACCTTTGGTTTAGGTTTTTTTGATCCGCTAGTTTTGAAAGATTGCAGCTGAGATGAGGTGATGGTGACGAAGCAGAGTCAGGTTGTTCTGGTCCGACTGAACTGTTGTTTATCTGGAGCCCGTTGAGTCTCTCTGCTGTAGAGTTTATTGCCTCATCTTAAATCTGTGAAGCTGCTGTTTAATAATTGATCTTCTCTTTGTAAACTGATCAGATTTGTAGAATAACAGATTTCTTCTCACCTGCTCAGATTGTGACGGTGAACTGTGCTCGTCTGATCAAACCTGACCAACACGCCACCAACGGCATCGTGCACGTGGTCGACCGCGTCATCACCGCCATCTCCAACAACGTGCACACACTCATCGATGTCGACGACGACCTGGAAACACTGCGTGTGAGTACATCTGTCAATATATCAATATATCAAAGAGTCAGTCAGTGTGTTCCAGTGTTAAAGATGGAGAATGTTATTTAATCAATTCAAAATGTCTTTCAACTCCCGAAGAGACAGTTGAAGTTTAAATGCCTCGATGTTGCTTAATTTCTTATTATAATGAGAATTTGTCTGTTATATTTTTCTCATTATTACTAGATGTAACTAGTATTATAACTCAAAATGTTCCATATCTCACTAAAACAAACATTTCCTCTTATAATTGGTTTGTTGTTACAACAACACACATAAAGAGAATATATTCTTTCGCCTGTAAAGAGTGAAAATGACTTGTTGGCTTTTATGGTTTGATTGTATAAATGATTGAAAATATCTCATCATAATTGACTTGCTCTTGTGTGTATCAGACGGCCATCGCTGCCGCAGGTCTGACCAACATCTTGGAGAGCGAGGGTCAGTACACCATCTTCGCTCCCACCAACGAAGCCTTCGAGAAGATTCCTCCAGAGACCCTGAACAGGATCCTGGGAGACCCCATAGCTCTGAAAGGTGACCAGCAGGAGGCGCTCTGACTCTCAGCTGCTGCATTCTCAATCAAATACTCCTACTTTTTACTTTTAGTATGTACTGCAGCTGCCCTTACAAAGTACGTACTGTTATATGCAGTATGCACACAGTTGGGCTTCATTTGTTGCTGCGCTGTGATTGGTCCGAGCTCTCTCAGCGGCTCAGTGCAGAGGATTGTGGGTCAGAATAGCTAGAAAAGCATGCTAACTTGAACACTGCAAAATGTGAGCGGATGCAGTAAGACTTCAGTCAGGTGTAGACCGGCTTGTTCCTCTGACAGTCAGCTGATGAACTTGACTGATGTCCCGTCCCCCCCCCCAGACCTTCTGAACTACCACATCCTGAAGAACATGCAGTGTGCAGAGTCCATCGTGTCGGGGACGCCGATGGAGACGCTGCAGGGCACCGTGCTGGAGGTCGGCTGCGAGGGAGATCAGATGACTCTGAACGGGAAAGCCATCATCACCAAGAAGGATCAGCTGGGAACCAACGGAGTCATCCACTACATCAACGAGCTGCTCATCCCCGACTCAGGTACTGATACTACCAATACTTCCAGTACTACCAATACTACCAATACCACCAATACTACCTATACTACCAGTACTACCAATACTACCAATACTACCGATACTACCAATACCACCAATACTACCAATACTTCCAGTACTACCAATACTACCAATACCACCAATACTACCTATACTTCCAGTACTACCAATACTACCAATACCACCAATACTACCTATACTACCAATACTACCAATACTACCAATACTACCAATATTACCAATACCACCAGTACTACCAATACTACCAATACTACCAGTACTACCGATACTACCAATACTACCAATACTACCGATACTACCTATACTACCAGTACTACCTATACTACCAGTACTACCGATACTACTAATAAGACCAATACTACCAATAGTACCAATAGTACCAGTACTACCGATACTACCTATACTACCAGTACTACCGATACTACCTATACTACCAGTACTACCGATACTACCAATACTACCGATACTACTAATAAGACCAATACTACCAATACTACCAATAGTACCAGTACTACTAATACCACCAATACTAAAAATATTCATATTTAGGAAGTTAAACTCTGAACTTATCTCGCAGCCAAAACTCTCCTGGAACTCGCCGACGGTTCAACTGTTGCCACGGCAACCAAGCTTTTCGTTGACGCCGGCCTGAGCTCTCACCTGACGGGCTCTGAGCCGCTGACCATGCTGTCTCCTCTGAACGAAGCCTTCAAAGGTAAAACCCCCTCCCCCCTCTATGTGCACATCTCGACCTTTCACCTCCAGTAACAGCCTGCCGTCATGTGACCTGTTCACCTGTTTGTTCTGTAACAGGAAGTCTGACGATGACACCCGACATGAGGAGGCTGATGACCAATCACATCCTGAAGGAGCAGCTGTCCTCCAAGTCTCTGTATCACGGTCAGGAGCTGGAGACGCTCGGAGGACTCAAACTCAGAGTCTTCGTCTACAGAAACGTAAGAACGACTTTTCTTCTTCTTCAGGTGATTCTGGACATTACTGCTCCTAACCAGCTGCTCTGTCATTAGTTCTGCAGACATTTGTTGATAAATCAGATTATTGGAGAGAATGAAATGACCAGCTGGTGGCGCTACAGGAAGAGTCAGAGGATCAAACTACCAGTTTATCTGAGTGTGTAAATATCTCCACTTTATAACATTAGAGCCTCAAATATTCCACCATGGAGAGAAAAAGCAGCGTCCATGTCATGTTCACTAGTGTCTGCTAACAATCCCACAATGCAATGCTCCACATTTTAACCCTTTAAAGTCTGGAACATCAAATAGTGACAAATAACACTTTGCATATATGAATTTAGTGTTTTAGATTTTTAGATAAATAAGAACATTGTTTAAGGCCTTAAACAAGTGAACTATGTAGTGTTTATTATACAGAGAGCAGTGACTGAGTGAATAAAGGAGAGATTTCTGACAGAGACTTAATCGACCACTATTGAAATAATCAAACTTCAGAAGGTCTTCTTTGACAGTAAAATGGAGATCTTTGAACTGTTGGTCAAAAGTTGAGTTTATTTTTAAAGCAAATTTCAGTAACAAGTAAATTTAAAGACATCAAGACAAAATATAAAAGAAACGCACAAAAAAATAAGAATAAGATGAAACAGCAGAGTTTCAGTTACAGTTTGGACTCTCAGTGATCCACCAACTTTATCAATGGAGTGACTAATCCAATAATCAGAGAGGATAATGATGAGTTGCAGGCCCAGCTGAGATGTTTCCATCTGAACTGAAAAACTGGATGTTGTTTTTGGACAGTTTGTCTGCAGAGGAAACTTCACATCTGTCTGAGTCAGGATGTGTGGAGCAGATTTGGCTCGTCGGACGTTGTTCCGGTTGTTCGATGTCAGCTGACTCAGAACAAGAAGCCGACTAAATGATCTCCTGATGTTCTCTGTCTCCTGGAGAAATAATGACATTTTCATTTCTGTAATGAGACGCAGCGGTTTTTCATGTTTCCTGGATCTTCCTCCTCTGTGCTGACCTCAGACTTTTTCCAGATGATAGAAAAAGCTGCTCTTTGTGTGTGTGTGTGTGCGTGTGTGTGTGTGTGTGTGTGTGTGTATGTCTGTGTGTGTGTGTGTGTGTGTGTGCGTGTGTGTGTGTGTGTGTGCGCGTGTGTGTGTGTGTCAGCTGTTGATTGAATGTCTTGGGATTTCTTGCTGAATCTGCTGTGATTGAGTGAGTGTTGCCGTGTCGACTGTTGCCGGGTGGATCATCTGTTTCCAGGAGCCATAAATCATCCTGGGTGATGATGTCATGAGGTCACAGAGTTTCTGTTTCTGCGTCTCGTTACCAACAAATAAACTAAAGAGCAGGTCTGACAGTTACACAGACACCGATCAGTTTGATCAAACGTTATTTCAGTGATATTTCAAACGGCGGTCGACCGCACGTCTGCTGCCTCATTACAGCAACCGCATGTGGTGATGACATCATCTAAAGCATCTTGTGGTGATGTTGGTCATCAAATGAAAGCTTTGCAGTAGGAGCCTCCAGGATGAGGTTGGACCCCCCACCGATCGGAACAAGAGCCTCACAGCTGGAGAGACATGAAAGTTTCATCCAAAGTGTAAATTTTAACACAATCCTGGAAAATCCTCAAAGTGAAATGTGTGAATATGAACAGATGAACAGTTGGAGTTCAGTGCCGTTAGACTGCTGCAGAAGAAGAAGACAGTGAGATGATGCAATCATGTCTCACTATTTATAAAATTATTAATTGACTAGTGTTGCAACTAATGATTATTACCAGGGTCGGATGGAGCCATAGTTTATATCACATGTAGGGTCAGCTGCTCGGTTACTGTTAGAAACAACAGACACTCTTTACTACTTGAACGTGGTTATTTGAGTGTACTATCACATCATTTTTCAGAAATTGGCACGTATTGAGTGAATAAATGATATATTTGTACTATAATCATTTATTTCAGGAACCTTAATGTTCAAAAAATATAAAACTATAACCTCAAAGTTGGTTTTCAGGCGAGCCGAGCCTCCTTAGCTCAAACCCTGATTATTACTAAAGTTAACTCAGCTGCCACATTTCTTTGCTATAAATCAGTTAATCAATTATTTGGTTCATAAAATGTCACCAAAAAAAAGGTGCGAGTTGATGTCTTCAAACCGTCCACAGACTGAATAATCAGTCTACATGCTGCAGGTCTGAGTCGTGGGTGGCTCGCTCACATTTCTGCTCAGTAATGAACTCTGCAGACCACAAGAAGTTTCCTGTTCCCACCACGGCTAAATCTTTCCAGGCACCATCTGTGTGTGTGTGTGTGTGTGTGTGTGTGTGTGTGTGTGTGTGTGTGTGTGTGTGTGTGTGTGTGTGTGTGTGACACAGACAGACTGACACATTCACATTTCTTCTTCTTCACCTCCTTTATGACCTCCTGCCTCTGCATCACAGGTGTGTGTGTGTTACGATGAAGGATTCAGACGTTAGCGTGTTAGCAGCAGCGTGTCTGAGGACGTAAATATCAGTCTGTCAGTTCTCTTGAAACATCTCGTTCATGTTCCTCTCAGGATGAGCTGTAATAACTTTGATTGATGACTTTTTTGGTCACATCTCATAAAAACCGATGTTTCGCACAGTTTAGCTACATGGACGAGTTATTCCAGCTGTTAAGATTGACGGGATGAAGTCATCTGGCGTTTGCGCGCTGTCACCAAAACAACCACCACTTCCTGTATTTATGACGTGTTTTCCTGTTGCATCCTTGTTGGCGACGCATCAGGACGTTAATGTGGTCAAATGTGTCCCAGATCACCTCAAACTGCTATGAACCAGCCTGTTCTCCGTGTTCCCTGTAGAACCTCTGCATTGAGAACGCCTGCATCGCCGCCCACGATAAGATGGGACGCTATGCCACCATGTTCACCGTGGACAAAGTACTCGCCCCCCCAATGGGAACCGTGATGGACGTGCTGAAGGCTGACGACCGCTTCAGGTGAGATTTCATCATCGCTGATGTTTTTGCTCACTAACATCTCTCAGCTGTTTGATCAGAGAAGAAAAGAGTCTTCTCTGCTCTTAATCCTCTAATGCATTAAAGCAGCAGTTTATAAACTAAGCAGCAGACTGAAGTTTGTCTCTGGTGGATAAATCATTAACATCCTGTTTCATGGGCACGTTGCCCATTTTGGGTTCAACCCCCAATGCTTGGCTCCTTAAAGGGAGAGTGGAGGAAGGAGCCTGTGTGAGGTAGAACAAAGGTTACGATCTAGTAACTCTAGTTCTATTAGTGTTACTAAAGGTTAGATATAGTAACTCTAGTTCTATTAGGGTTACTAAAGGTTATAGTAACTCTAGTTCTATTAGGGTTACTAAAGGTTAGATATAGTAACTCTAGTTCTATTAGGGTTACTAAAGGTTAGATATAGTAACTCTAGTTCTATTAGGGTTACTAAAGGTTAAGATATAGTAACTCTAGTTCTATTAGGGTTACTAAAGGTTAATATATAGTAACTCTAGTTCTATTAGGGTTACTAAAGGTTATAGTAACTCTAGTTCTATTAGGGTTACTAAAGGTTATAGTAACTCTAGTTCTATTAGGGTTACTAAAGGTTATAGTAACTCTAGTTCTATTAGGGTTACTAAAGGTTAGATATAGTAACTGTAGTGTTACTAACCCCCCCCCCCCCCCCCCCCCCCCTTCTTCCTCTTTCAGCCTCCTGGTCGGTGTGATCCAGACTGCAGGTATGACGGAGCTGTTGAACCAGCAGGGGGCGCTGACCTTCTTCGCTCCCACCAACGACGCTTTCAACGCGATGCCGAAGCCTGAATTCAGCAGACTGATGCGTGAGTACGAAACAGCAGCCGAAGAAAGGAAATAAATAAAATATTATAAATATTATTATGAAGGACTTTAAAACCTGAAAGAGAATAAAAAAGTTTCTTAATTTCTGGTGAAGACATAAACTTATTTTATACTTTTTACCCTTTTAGATTATTAGTGTAAAAGCCTTAAATATAAAACATTTAAAGAGGTACAGCACATTGAGACAGGAAACTAAATCATATTACTGCACTGTGATGAAAATGGACATTTCTTGGGTAAAAAAAAGGTTTAACAGACAATCTGCTGTTTTAAATCAGACGAACCTTCATCATGAAATTTATATAATTAAATGAATGTTAATGGATAATTATCTTTAAATGTTAACAAATCAAACACGTGAACAAAGTGGAGAATTAAATGTCAGCGTTTTATAAACTAAATTAAACACAAAACAATCATTCAGTCATTATTATCATTGTGTCACAAGTTTTAATTTAATTAAATACAACATAACAATGAAATAAACAATAATAATGTGTCTTCGATTTCACTCCGTTTCTATGATTAGTTTTTTTTATTTTGTCATTTTAAATCTTCCGTACGGATCGTTGCGTAATTTAAAGGCGAAGTGTAATCAGTTATTTTAATTTGAGGAACTGGTCTAATAAACAGAGCCGGCTGGGTTCGCGTCTCGCTGGCGTTCGGCTCCTTGTTTGGTCCTCAGACGCTTTGTTTATGTGACTCACGGCCAAATCAGTCACATCTGGTTTATACAACGAGTCCGAGCTGCTTCTCTTCCAGACTCCTGTTGTTTTAACTTTGTGTTGTGTTGCTGTGACTTCTCTTAAATCTGCGTCTGCATGTGAAACGTGTTCATAAATAAAATATCTCTCCTAATAAAGACATGAAGGTCCGCTGTGATGTCACCAAGAGGAGACTTAACTTTAACTTTAGTCACCTTTAAGATGAAGATTTGACTTTAACTCTTCTGTTGTCCTCGAGTCAAGGAAGGAAGGGAATGTGGAAGGAATGAAGGAAGGAAGGAAGGGAAGAAGGAAAGGAGGGAAGGAAGGAAGGAAGGGAGGGAGGAAGGAAGGAGGGAAGGAAGGAAGGAAGGAAGGAAAGGAAGGGGGGAGGAAGGAGGGAATGAAGGAAAGGAAGGAGGGACGAAGGAAGGAAGGAAGGAAGGAAGGAAGGAAAGGAGGGAGGAAGGAAGGAAGGAAGGAAGGAAGGAAGGAAGGAAGGAAGGAAAGTAGGGAGGGAGGAAGGAGGGAAGGAAGGAAGGAAGGAAGGAAGGAAGGAGGGAAGGTAGGAAGGAGGAGGGAGGGAGGAAAAAAGGAAGGAGGGAAGGAAGGAAAGAAGGAAGGGAGGAAAGAGAGAAGGACGGAGGAAGGAAGGAACTTGATATACAAGATGTTAATGTTATATCTGTGTGTGTCTCTGTGTGTGTGTGTGTGTGTGTGTGTGTGTGTGTGTGTGTGTGTGTGTGTGTGTGTGTGTGTGTGTGTGTGTAGGTAACCCTCAGGAGCTGTCAGCAGTACTGAAGTATCACCTTGGTGAAGGGATGCTGGTGAGCGGAGGCGTTAGTGGGTCTCACACCAGAGTGAAACCTCTGCAGGGAGAGAAGCTGGAGCTCGGCGTGGTGGGTCCTCCTTCCTGTCCTCTCATCAATAACTGTTTATAAACACTGATCGGGTATTGATTAGCTCCTCTGTGTTGCAGCGGAACCAAACCGTGTACGTTAACAGGATCCCGGTGGCGGACGCAGACCTGATGGCGACTAACGGAGTCGTTCACGCTATGAACAGCATCATCAAACCTCTGCGTGAGTTTAACCCTTCGTAGCTCTGCTCCACCGTCTGGTAGAGATGAAATCTGCTCATAAACTAAATCTATTGAACCCATTTAACTTTGAGGTCAATGTTCAGCACTTATATGAGGAATGTAATGCACAGACAAACCATCAGGTTGTTCTATGGTTGCTATAGATACAGGTTGTTCTATGGTTGCTATAGATACAGGTTGTTCTATGGTTGCTATAGATACAGGTTGTTCTATGGTTGCTATAGATACAGGTTGTGTTATGGTTGCTATAGATACAGGTTGTTCTATGGTTGCTATAGATACAGGTTGTGTTACGGTTGCTATAGATACAGGTTGTTCTATCGTTGCTATAGATACAGGTTGTGTTACGGTTGCTATAGATACAGGTTGTGTTATGGTTGCTATAGATACAGGTTGTTCTATGGTTGCTATAGATACAGGTTGTTCTATGGTTGCTATAGATACAGGTTGTGTTATGGTTGCTATAGATACAGGTTGTTCTATGGTTGCTATAGATACAGGTTGTTCTATGGTTGCTATAGATACAGGTTGTTCTATGGTTGCTATAGATACAGGTTGTTCTATGGTTGCTATAGATACAGGTTGTGTTATGGTTGCTATAGATACAGGTTGTTCTATGGTTGCTATAGATACAGGTTGTGTTATGGTTGCTATAGATACAGGTTGTTCTATGGTTGCTATAGATACAGGTTGTGTTACGGTTGCTATAGATACAGGTTGTTCTATCGTTGCTATAGATACAGGTTGTGTTACGGTTGCTATAGATACAGGTTGTGTTATGGTTGCTATAGATACAGGTTGTGTTATGGTTGCTATAGATACAAGTTGTGTTACGGTTGCTATAGATACAGGTTGTTCTATGGTTGACTTTCATGTTTTCATCTTGTACATGAACAGAATGAGTCTCTAACATGTTTTAATAAAAGTTTAGAACAGATGAGGTGTGAATGAGTCTGTAGAGGCTGTAAAAAATCACATTTAGAGTCAATGAGAGAAATACATCCATGTTGTATGTTGTCATGGCAACAAAGAGGAAAAGCAAAGACATGATGTTTTAAGCAGCTCTTTCTGGTTTGTGTCTGTGCAGCAGTGAAGGTGGACCGTGAACAGGCTGACGGACCTGCAGCGCCGCTCAGATCAGCTGCTTCCTCCAGGGTGAGATCACACACACAATCATTATAATAAACAGACTCACTGAGATCACACACACAATCATTATAATAAACAGACTCACTGAGATCACACACACAATCATTATAATAAACAGACTCACTGAGATCACACACACAATCATTATAATAAACAGACTCACTGAGATTACTGGGGATAAAACAGATTTTACAGCAGTATAAACTACTTCCTGTGTTTATTTAACAATAATCAATCAATCAATCAGTCTGTGGAAATAAATACACTTAAATAATAAATACAGCTCGTACTATAGAAAAGCAAATAGATCATTAATCAAATAAAGTTAAATATAAATAAGTATTAAAGCAAATAAATAAAACACAACATCAATACTTTAACGTATTTTAATTAAAGGCTACGAAAAATAATCCTTTAAAATGTGACAGGTAGACATAGAGCCGACCCATAAACCTCAGTGATGAATAAGTAAGATGAGAAATGTAAAAATCAGTTAAACTAGATTTAAAAGCAGCATCAGGTTTGTTAAAATGTACATTTAGTATTTTTGTTGGTTTTAAATCACTTGAAATGACATTTGCACCATTTTTTTACCACCAATCACAACAAGCTAATAAAGTAGCTGGAAAATCATAAAATGAAAGATATAAATCAACAAAAGGAAAAATAATCAGTATAAAGTCCAAACATGAAGGTGATCATCATGGTATTTAATGTTTTTTATGCTTTTGATTGATTTCCTTCCTTCTTTTCTCTCTCAGCTCGACTCCAGGAGCTTCAGAGACGGTGAGTTTATCTCAACATCTCATTAAATGTAGAATTCAACTCTGACTCTGATCTTTGGTTTGATGTTTCCTGTTGTATTTTTTCCAGATGATCTTTTCCAGAAGGTGCTGAAGAGTCGCTCCAGCAGGACGATGAACCTCAGCCGTTAAACCGAGCGAGAGGACGAGACAAACGTCCCAACTCAACATCTGAGCAACCAAAGAAGAAGAAGAAGAAGAACAGATTTACGTTCTCACACAAAAAGAGAAAAATCCCCCTTTAACCCTCCGACGCTCCTGCTG
>NC_084978.1:474583-477083 GCF_963691925.1 Scomber scombrus | reverse complement strand
CTTCTTCCTCCCTTCCTCCCTCCCTCCCTTACTCCCTCCTTTCCTTCCTTCTTCTTTCCTTCCTTCTTCCTCCTTTCCTTCCTTCCTTCCTTCCTTCCTTGACTCGAGGACAACAGGAGTGTTAATCTTCCAGCTGGAGTCCCTGGTTACTGTGGAGGTTCAGGTTATATATGTTTTATATGTGATTTAAACATAATGATATAACAGGAATAACTGGATGATGTCATTGGCTGTTTCTTTGGGTTTGAATGAACCAATCACAAGGCTTTATATATATTCTGTCATGTTTGAAATGAATCATATCTCAGTGTTTTATTTTATTTTTAATTATTATAAACTTTCAGTCAAATTGACCCTGTCAGACTGTTCTTTCCTTCCTTCTTTCCTTCCTCCATCCCCCTTTCTTCCTTCCTTCTGTCCTTCCTTCCTTACTCCCTTCCTTCTGTCCTCCCTCCGTCCGTCCTACCTTCCTTATTTCCTCCGTCCTTCTTTCCTTCCTTTCTTTCCTCCCTTCCTTCTTTCCTTCCTCCACCCCCCTTTCTTTCTTCCTTCTGTCCTTCCTTCCTTACTCCCTTCCTTCTTTCCTCCCTCCCTCCCTCCTACCTTCCTTATTTCCTCCGTCCTTCCTTCTTTCTTTCCTTTCCTTCCTCCCTTCCTTCTTTCCTTTCATCCCTTCCTTCCTCCCTTCTTTCCTTTCCTCCCTCCCTCCCTTCCATCCTTCCTTTTTATTATATTTTAAATGATTCTAAACTTTCAGTCTTACTTTAACGTCGTTTCTTTCAGTCTGAACTTTGCACAGCTTCGTCTCCTAGCAGCAGGAACCTGAGCCAGCGTCAGTAATCACTTCATCTTATTTAAACATGTTGAGCAGACTTAATTAAATCAGCTGCTCTTTTTTCTGTTGTTTATCATCAGGAACAGAATCTTTTCTTTCCTGGCGTCGCAGCGCTGAGTCAATGCAGAGCAGCGATGAGTGACAGCTGCAGATAATACAGGACAGATGCTGCTCGCTGCAGGAGAGACTCATATATATATATATATACACCCTAACCCTGACTCATATACACATCATATCACTGCTAACTCTAACCCTGACTCATATACACATCATATCACTGCTAACTCTAACCCTGACTCATATATACATCATATCACTGCTAACTCTAACCCTGGCTCATATATACACATCATATCACTGATGAACCCTGACAAACACAATCCTCCTCAACTTTAATCAGATCAGCTTCAGATTCCTCTTTAATGTCTCAGAAATGAATCCTGAAACGTTTCATACTCGTTTAAATGTCTCTGAGAGACTTTAACCTTCCTGTTGTTCTCCCGGGTCAAACTGACCCCGTCTGTTTTGACTGTTCCTTCTTTCCTTCCTCCCTCCCTCCTTCTCTCTTTCTTTCCTTCCTTTCCCCTTTCCTCCCTTCCCTCCTCCCTCCTTTCCATCCGTCCTTCCTTCCCTCCTTTCCTTCCTTCTTCCTTCCTCCCTTCCTTCCTTCCTTCCTTCCTTCCTTCCTTCCTTCCTTCCTTCCTTCATTCCTTCCTTCCTCCATCCCTCCTTTCCTTCCTTCTTCCTCCCTTCCATCCTTCCTTCCTCCCTCCCTTCCTTCCTTCTTTCTCCGTCCCTCCCTCCCTCGGAAGGACAGAAGGGGAGGGAGGAAGGAATGAAGGACGGATGAAAGAAGAAAGGAAGGAGGGAGGGAGGAAGGAAGGGAGGAAGGAATGAAGGATGGAGGAAAGAAGGAAGGAAGGAAGGAAAGAAGGACAGAGAAAAAGAAGGAAGGTAGGTAGGAAGAAAGGGGGATGGAGGAATGAAAGAAGGAACAGTTAAAACAGACGGGGTCAAAGGTTAAGAGACCAAAGCTGTGAAGTAAACTTAATGTATGAATAAATACGAACAAAGGAAAGTAAAATATGATCATGTGACTTCAGTCCTGCAGGGTTAGTGTTAACGGAGGAAACTCTGACAGGTTGGAAACAGTTTTATGAGTCCTGGCATTAACATGAGACAGTTAATCACCATGGCAACCTGAGCCCAGACACAGACAGTTAATCACCATGGCAACCTGAGTCCAGACACAGACAGTTAATCACCATGGCAACCTGAGTCCAGACACAGCTGAGCGGTGGAGGAGGATGACTGGAGCAGCGTGTCTGGTATTAACTGTGTAAACGGCTGTAATGAGACATAATGACTTTATACTGAGCTGGACCCTGATTGGCTGTTTGTGTCGGTCTCAGCTCCAATTAGAGAGCCTCGTTAAGTTTAATGACTTCACACCCATAATGCACTCTGTTTACTGAGTGTTGGATCCCTGCTCACTGTCACTTTATACGTTGTTCATGCTGATTGTTATTTGTGCTCACATATGAACTGTTGTGTGGTTGTTTGTTCAGAGAGTCAAGTTGAGTTAAAAAGACACAAGAAAGACATTAATCTATAAAACATGTACTTCTCTAGTAATAAAAAGAAAGTGCAGCTGATTTACAC
>NC_084978.1:470469-474383 GCF_963691925.1 Scomber scombrus | reverse complement strand
CAAGTTAAAGACATTAATCTATAAAACATGTACTGTACTAGTAATAAAAAGAAAGTGCAGCTGATTTACACTCGTAGATGAACAGTGTTGAACATGTTCTGTGAAGCTTCTTCTTCTTTAAACATGTTGATACAGTTTTAAATCAGTCTGAGTCTCATGAATCAAACTTTAACATGTTTCCATAAAGCAGAGCAGAGCTTCACACAGCTGTCACATCATAAAGCATCCTTACTGTGTAACTGTGATGTCTGACGGTCTTTGAACGCAGCATTCTGCAGGATGGACGACTTTAAGCTTTACAGGTAAGTTCATAGAAACTAGAGGTAGGTGTTGGCCTCTAGGGGGCGCTGCTGATAGAAAGGGAGGAGAACAGGTAGGTGTTGGCCTCTAGGGGGCGCTGCTGGTATAAAGAGAGGAGAACAGGTTGGTGTTGGCCTCTAGGGGGCGCTGCTGGTAGAAAGGGAGGAGAACAGGTAGATGTTGGCCTCTAGGGGGCGCTGCTGGTAGAAAGGGAGGAGAACAGGTAGGTGTTGGCCTCTAGGGGGCGCTGCTGGTATAAAGGGTAATGGCTCAAAGGTTCTGAATTTGTGTGAGATGTTAGTTCTTATTTCTGTTTTGGACTGACTGATCAACCTGTGTTAACCCTCCGGTTGTCCTCGAGTCAAGGAAGGAAGGAAGGAAGGAAGGAAGGAAGGAAGGAAGGAAGGAAGGAAGGAAGGAAGGAAGAAGTAAGGAAGAAGGAAGGAAAGGAGGGAGGAAGGAAGGAAGGGAGGGAGGAAGAAAGAAGGAAGGAAAGGAGGGAGGAAAGAAGGAGGGAAGGAAGGAAGGGAGGAAGGAATGAAAGACAGAGAAAAGAAGGAAGGAGGGAGGGAGGAAAGAAGGAAGGAGGGAGGGAGGGAGGAAGGAATGAAGGATGGAGGAAAGAAGGAAGGAAGGAAGGAAGGAACGAAGGAAGGAAGGAAGGAACGAAGGAAGGAAGGAAGGAGGGAGGGAGGAAAGCATGAAGGAGGGAGGGAGGAAAGCAGGAAGGAGGGAGGGAGGGAGAAAGAAAAAGAGGAAGGGAGGAAGGAACGAAAGAAGGAAGGTAGGTAGGAAGAAAGGGGGATGGAGGAAGGAAGAAGGAAGGGAGGAAAGAGAGAATAAGAGAGAGGAAGGAAAGAAAGAGATAAGGAGATAGGAAGGAAGGGAGGAAAGAAGGAAGGGAGGAAAGAGAGAGAAAGAGAGAGGAAGGAAAGAAAGAGATAAGGAGGTAGGAAGGAAGGGAGGAAAGAAGGAAGGGAGGAAAGAGAGAATAAGAGAGAGGAAGGAAAGAAAGAGATAAGGAAGTAGGAAGGAAGGGAGGAAAGAAGGAAGGGAGGAAAGAGAGAGGAATGAAAGAAAGAGAGAAGGAAGTAGGAAGGAAGGGAGGAAAGAAGGAAGGGAGGAAAGAAGGAAGGGAGGAAATATAGAGATAAGGAGGAAGGAAGGGTTTAGTTTAACAGCTGATCATCTAATAAGATCAACTAAATAAACACAAAGAAATGAGAATAAAAGCTCTGAGCTCAGTGATGAGTGGAGTCACAGCGCCGCCTGCTGGTCAGATAATAACATCACAGACTCTGTTGTTATTTCTCTCTTTAAATCACTGAAGAGGTTTTATAAACACTTTCACATCTTTATCAAACTGTTACCTCATGTATTTAATCTGCTGATCGATCAAAAATCATTAAAATGATCAAAACTGAGGAGGTTATGTTTCTGAGGTATATGACAGTGATGATGTGAGAGCTCCTTTGTGCTCGGATGTGACTGAGCATGTCTGTAGCTCCTACTGAGAGTCTAGTTAGTGAAACCTGATTCTATGAGAGAAGATCTGCAAACATGTGTTTACTGTCATGTGGAGACAGATTCACATCAATGTATGTTAGATTGTTGTGTTCATAGTTTCCTGTCATTCTTCCCCAAAGCTAAAACCAAACATGCTGCAACTGCAATGTTCATTTATTAATTATTTATTAATTATTTATATTATTACACTGTTTTACTATCAGGTTTTATTCAACTGTGTAATGTGTGAATGTGTTTTATGTGTTTTAATGAGAACTTTCAGGCATTGCCTCTAATGTTTCTACTTCCTGTTTAATAAATAAATGTGATTCTGATTCATTATGTTTATCACAGACTGGATATGAGAAGTTTTTATAGAAGTTCAGACAAACCGGAAACTATCGATAAGGTGTAACATGCTATTGTGTCCCGCAGGGGGCGCTGCAGGTAAGCGGATGAGTTTCCTGTTTCCCGTGTGTCACACTTCTTAGTGTCCGTGCAGCAACAGTAAACATCACATGTGAGCGAGCCTGAACTCCTCTGAGATGTTTTCCTGTTTAAAACATAAAGTGGGAGAGGTTCTGTTACCGGGAGATGAGTTCAGCTTCCAGCCGGAGGACACCATCTCTCTCACGGACACCGTGAAACCGGAGAAGGTGATCTGCGGACCGGGACTGCGGCGCAGCGGAGACCGGCTGCTGGTGTCTAAGAGCGGCGTGCTGAGAACCAAACAACCCAACATGTTCTGGGTCGACTCCCAGCAGAAGAGGGTGAGACTCTTTATATATATATATATATATATATATATATATATATATATATATATATATATATATATATATATATATATATATATATATATATATATTATACACACAGTAGAAGAGGGTGAGACACTGGACCCAATCATACACATTAACCTGTTCATCTGTTTACTGTCTCACACACACACACACACATATACACACATATACACACATATACACACACACACACACACATATACACACATATACACACACACATACATATACACACATATACACACACACATACATATACACACACACACATATACACACACACACGCATACATATACACACATATACACACACACATACATATACACACACACACACACATATACACACACACACACACACACATATACACACACACATACACACACACACAATTTAAGATTTTTTGGAGGATTATAAGAGTTAAAACTATTATTACAGTTTCTAGATAATCTCACTAATTATTATTTAATGTTATTAAAGTTGAGCTTCATTCATCTCTCAGCTGTTCTCTCAGCTGTTCTCTCAGCTGTTCTCTCAGCTGTTCTCTCAGCTGTTCTCTCAGCTGTTCTCTCAGCAGGAATCACTGCTGTCAAACTGAATATTTAATAAATGAAGAGATGAAACTCAACAAGCTGCAGAATCACTCAGAAGAGCAAAAACATTCATCAGAGTTTAAACGTTTAGTTTTGATAGTTTCCTGATTTCATTTCATTCATCTTCCTGTCGTCCTCCCGGGTCCTGTCTGTTTTGACGGTTCCTTCCTTCCTTCCTTCCTTCCTTCTTTCCTTCCTCCATCCCCCTTTCTTCCTTCCTTCTGTCCTTCCTTCCTTCCTTTCCTTCATCCCTCCCTCCCTCCTTCTCTTTCTTTCCTCCCCCCTACCTTCCTCCCTCCCTCCTGCCTCCCTTCTTCCCCCCTTCCTTTCCCTCTTCCTCCCTTCCTTCCTTCTTCCTCCCTTCCTTCCTTCTTCCCCCCTCCTTTCCCTCTTCCTCCCTTCCTTCCTTGACTCGAGGACAACAGGAGGGTTAAGTCAAACTGTAAATGACCTGATATATGAATAGAGTTCAGACATCAGTCTATAGAGTGAGACACTCGGAGCCTCACCTGGACAGGTGTTGGAGCAGTGCATGCTGGATGCTCAGGTGTTGGAGCACTGCATGCTGGGATACTGAGTGTGTCTCTGTCCTCAGTACGTTCCGGCTAAAGGAGAGACGGTCATCGGCATCGTGACGGTTAAATCCGGAGACGTGTTTAAGGTGGACTGTGGAGGCAGCGAGCAGGCGTCTCTGTCCTACCTCGCCTTCGA
>NC_084978.1:430469-462969 GCF_963691925.1 Scomber scombrus | reverse complement strand
CACCTGAGAGAGACAGACAGTCACCACCTGAGAGAGACAGACAGTCACCACCTGAGAGAGAGACAGACAGTCACCACCTGAGAGAGAGACCGACAGACACCACCTGAGAGAGAGAGACAGACAGAGAGACAGACAGTCACCACCTGAGAGAGAGACAGACAGTTACCACCTGAGAGAGAGACAGACAGTCACCACCTGAGAGAGAGACAGACAGTTACCACCTGAGAGACAGACAGACAGACAGACAGTCACCACCTGAGAGAGAGACAGACAGTCACCACCTGAGAGAGACAGACAGTCACCACCTGAGAGAGAGACAGACAGTTACCACCTGAGAGACAGACAGACAGACAGACAGTCACCACCTGAGAGAGAGACAGACAGTCACCACCTGAGAGAGACAGACAGTCACCACCTGAGAGAGAGACAGACAGTCACCACCTGAGAGAGAGACAGACAGTCACCACCTGAGAGAGAGACAGACAGACACCACCTGAGAGAGAGACAGACAGTCACCACCTGAGAGAGAGACAGACAGTCACCACCTGAGAGAGAGAGACAGTCACCACCTGAGAGACAGACAGACAGACACCACCTGAGAGAGAGACAGACAGTTACCACCTGAGAGAGAGACAGACAGTCACCACCTGAGAGAGAGACAGACAGTTACCACCTGAGAGACAGACAGACAGACAGACAGTCACCACCTGAGAGAGAGACAGACAGTCACCACCTGAGAGAGACAGACAGTCACCACCTGAGAGAGAGACAGACAGTTACCACCTGAGAGACAGACAGACAGACAGACAGTCACCACCTGAGAGAGAGACAGACAGTCACCACCTGAGAGAGACAGACAGTCACCACCTGAGAGAGAGACAGACAGTCACCACCTGAGAGAGAGACAGACAGTCACCACCTGAGAGAGAGACAGAGAGTCACCACCTGAGAGAGAGAGACAGACAGTCACCACCTGAGAGAGAGACAGACAGTCACCACCTGAGAGAGAGACAGACAGTCACCACCTGAGAGAGAGAGACAGTCACCACCTGAGAGACAGACAGACAGACAGACAGTCACCACCTGAGAGAGAGACAGACAGTCACCACCTGAGAGACAGACAGACAGACAGACAGTCACCACCTGAGAGAGAGACAGTCACCACCTGAGAGAGAGAGAGAGAGACAGTCACCACCTGAGAGACAGACAGACAGACAGTCACCACCTGAGAGAGAGACAGTCACCACCTGAGAGAGAGAGAGAGACAGTCACCACCTGAGAGACAGACAGACAGACAGACAGTCACCACCTGAGAGACAGACAGTCACCACCTGAGAGAGAGACAGACAGTCACCACCTGAGAGAGAGAGACAGACAGACACCACCTGAGAGACAGACAGACAGACAGACAGTCACCACCTGAGAGAGAGAGAGAGACAGTCACCACCTGAGAGACAGACAGTCACCACCTGAGAGACAGACAGACAGACAGTCACCACCTGAGAGACAGACAGTCACCACCTGAGAGAGAGACAGACAGACAGACATGTACCGGGACAGACAGACATGTACCGGGACAGAGAGACTTGTACCGGGACAGACAGACAGACATGTACCGGGACAGAGAGACTTGTACCGGGACAGACAGACAGACATGTACCGGGACAGACAGACATGTACCGGGACAGAGAGACTTGTACCGGGACAGACAGACAGAGATGTACCGGGACAGACAGACAGACATGTACCGGGACAGACAGACATGTACCGGGACAGAGAGACTTGTACCGGGACAGACAGACATGTACCGGGACAGACAGACAGACATGTACCGGGACAGACAGACATGTACCGGGACAGACAGACATGCACCGGGACAGACAGACATGCACCGGGACAGACAGACAGACATGCACCGGGACAGACAGACATGCACCGGGACAGACAGACATGTACCGGGACAGACAGACAGACATGCACCGGGACAGACAGACAGACATGCACCGGGACAGACAGACATGCACCGGGACAGACAGACATGCACCGGGACAGACAGACAGACATGTACCGGGACAGACAGACATGTACCGGGACAGACAGACATGTACCGGGACAGAGAGACATGTACCGGGACAGACAGACAGACATGTACCGGGACAGACAGACATGTACCGGGACAGAGAGACTTGTACCGGGACAGACAGACATGTACCGGGACAGAGAGACAGACATGTACCGGGACAGAGAGAGACAGACATGCACCGGGACAGACAGACAGACATGTACCGGGACAGACAGACAGACAGACAGACAGACATGTACCGGGACACAGACAGACAGACATGTACCGGGACAGACAGACAGACATGTACCGGGATAGAGAGAGACAGACATGTACCGGGACAGACAGACATGCACCGGGACACAGACAGACAGGCCGCTGCTGGTGCGTTCACGTCCAACAAATATCAGTAAATATCAGAAACACACAAACATGAAGATTTAAACCAAACTTTCAGCAGCTTCCAGTGAAGGTTTAGTGATTAAAATACCTGCAGACCGACGAGCTGGACGGCAGCAGGAGAAACGGTCAACTCGGTGTTTACTCCGCTGCTTCCTGTAATGGCTGCTAGTTTGTTTACATCTGCACGTCACCGCATGCTCGCGTCTGATTGGATGAACCGCAGCGATGCGTTCAAGTGCAATAACAACAGTGATAAGTGATGGGGCCGGAGCGTCGGAAAGTAGCAACTTCTACCAGCGTGGTCATGGTAAATATTATGATTATAGCGATGTAGTATGCAGTATTACAGTAAAAGTACTGCAGTATTATAGTGATGTAGTATGCAGTATTACAGTAAAAGTACTGCAGTATTATAGTGATGTAGTATGCAGTATTACAGTAAAAGTACTGCAGTATTATAGTGATGTAGTATGCAGTATTACAGTAAAAGTACTGCAGTATTATAGTGATGTAGTATGCAGTATTACAGTAAAAGTACTGCAGTATTATAGTGATGTAGTATGCAGTATTACAGTAAAAGTACTGCAGTATTATGATGATGTAGTATGTAGTATTACAGTAAAAGTACTGCAGTATTATAGTGATGTAGTATGCAGTATTACAGTAAAAGTACTGCAGTATTATAGTGATGTAGTATGCAGTATTACAGTAAAAGTACTGCAGTATTATAGTGATGTAGTATGCAGTATTACAGTAAAAGTACTGCAGTATTATAGTGATGTAGTATGCAGTATTACAGTAAAGTACTGCAGTATTATGAGCGATGTAGTATGCAGTATTACAGTAAAAGTACTGCAGTATTATAGTGATGTAGTATGCAGTATTACAGTAAAAGTACTGCAGTATTACAGTAAAAGTACTACATTTATGTAGATACCAGCTAAATCACGAGGAGCTTCTGGACGTTTCACATTAAATTAAAGAAACATCAAAACACAGGACGACACCTGAATGCAGCACAGCAGGAGGACACACTGAGGTCAGGAAGAAGAAACATCAGAGACACACTGGGCTGTAATGTACACTGAGGACGGGGGGACATGGGGGGGGGGGGGGGGGGGGGGGGGCGGCTTCTGTGCACATGAGAGTGTGTGTACATTCCTGACATGCATGCACACATACAGAGTTGTGCACATATAGCACACAAACTAAAAAGGGAAAAGGTTAAAGAGGAATGTAAATAAAGAAGTGACAGATGTTTAAGTAACTTTAAACTTATAATTACAGACGATATGTAAAAAACAAAACTAAACAGAGAGTAGTGAAGAAGTTAAGAAAGAGATCAGAAAGGAAAGTAAAGGATTTCAGTGAGGAGAGGAGACGGGAGCGAGAGGTTATTATAGGAATACAGAACAGTCATTCTCACAAGAGCATGGAATATTTATTATGAAATAGTTGTTTTGATGCAATATAACTTTAATATTATATTGTTATAGTGCATAGATGTGTTTTGATATTAAGTTTATTAGCTATTAGCTAGAAGTATCTAGGTTTAATCCACTAACACAGATTCTTCTTCCTCTGCAGACTGAGGTGGTTTTATTAAGGTTACGGTAACTTTATTAATACATGAAGGTAGATTTGGTTGCAGTTTCAGGAGAGGGGAATCTCAACATACAAACTTCAGTGACAGCAGACAGTTAAACAGACATGGGCAGGTGCTCACAAGGCTTACTGATCAGGATTAGAAAGTAAAACTAGATTAAAAAAAAGACAACTAAAATGCCAATATAACAGCCTGTTAAGAGCATGATTCAAAGGACATGGATGATAAAAGTCAGGTCCTTAAGTGCACTAAGACATGTTTAAAATGGAGACAGCAGCAGGAACAAAGCTGTTCCTATGACGGTTGGGACTTTGAATCTCCGTCCAGACGGCAGAGGCTGGGACTCATATGATAGCAGAGTCATCAGTTGAAATGGAGCTGGCTATCCGCTGTAGCTGTCTGCTGTACAGTGATTCTAATGACATGCTGCACATGTTTTATCAGCCAGTGTTGGCCAGTGTCCTGTTCTTCACTGCAGTCTGCTGTGGAGGCTGACAGCAATGTGAAGCGGCTGGATCAGCAGGCTCAGTGCTTGGTACTCACAGTTTAGAGACTCTGAGGAAGGCTGTAGAAAGAGTGGTGCAAAGGTAGAGAACAACCCCAAACATCTGTACAACACCTTCACAGTGCTGGCAGCAGGAGGCTCATCTCACTGCGCTGTGAGACAGAGCGGTTCAGACTCTACAGTGATAACATCATTAGACAGTGACGAGGAACTGCAATCATTCTGAATAGTCTTTCCTCTTCTTAATATAATCTTCTTGTATATTTTTGCTTAGTTTGATCATTTTTAGTTGTTGTTTTTTTTTTTTACTTTTAGGCTTTTTGTATATATTATTTGTTCTTATTTATTTATGTATTTGTGTTTTGTGTTTATGTATGAGCTATTGGATACATACATTTCCCCTTTGAGGATGAATAAAGTAGGTCTATCTATATATATATATATATCTATTTATTGGTCTCCAGTTTTGTCTTTAAATAACTTTTATTCCTTTTCAAAAAAAATTTAATTTGGTCATTTGTTTTATCTTATTATCAGCTTGTCAATCAAACAACTGTAAAGCAACTACACGAGTCTGTATGAAAGGTGCTATATAGATAACGTTTGATTGATTGATTGATTGATTGATTGATTGATGTCACGTCTATTAGATCAGTGTTACAGAGGAGTTCAGGTGATGTGGGATAAAAGACTATTTTCAGAGTTTCATAAAAAGAAGAATTAATATAATTTAATATAATAATATAATGTAATGACCGCTATGATCCAGCAGGTGGCAGTATTTATCCTAAAAGCTGTTTGCCAACCGTCATTAAACAACTAAAGAAGATTTAAGCCTCTGATTGGCTGACACTAACCAATACAAACTTCTCAGCCAATCAGAGGGCAGTCAGGCAGAGGAAGGCGGGTCAACACTGGTCAGCTTTCGTTTGCGTTAGCTGCTGCGGCTAGCTGTTAGCATCCGCTTTAAGACAAACTCAGGTAAGAGATTTAGTTTAAGTTACTTATAATTACAGTTCAGTAGTTTAATTTCACACATAATCCAGAAGTGAGCGGCTTCCTGTTAGCAGCTGTTTACTAGCATTAGTGTGTAAAAGCCGGTGTTAGCATGTTAGCTCTGATGCTAACATGCTAACGTTAGCCTTTAGAACAGAAAGTTTAAAGAAGGAAAATAAATAAAAATAAAAACATTAAACAGCTGAATTTAAATGTGAGGGAATGTTAGACATCTCAGCTGAGCCTCAGACGTGTTTAAATATATTTTACAGATTATTAAAAGCTTAATTTGACGTGTTATAAACACAACAACAGATTTAAATGAATGTTTTTATTAATCAGTTTGTTTATAATGAGTCTGTTTATTAATCTTTAAACAGGCAGGAGGAGAAAATTAGATGTGAACAATAAAATCCTAGTTATCTCATTCGCACCTAAAGTTAAACATTTCTATATATTTAAACTATAAACAGGATTCCCACCTGTTTTCCAGGCCTGGAAATGTTTTGAGTGAAGGATCTGATCTGATATCAGAGATAAATGATATAAAACAGGCTGCATGGAACTTTTACCATGTCAAAAATCAGTAGATTCATTTAATATTAATATACTAACCATCCATTTCTGTTCTTAAAGCTTTTGAATATCTTCTAACATGTGATATGAGGCCAAACTTATTATAAAATGCTCCCATCATCTACTGGGATCAAAGTGTCAAAACACCTAAAAGGCTGCAGAGTACAGGACATTACATCATCTCTGTTAAAGGAAGAAAATTCAATGGTAAACATGTTGGAACCTTGATGTTATTAATATATTTTGGATTTTATGGCTTGTTTCTCCACCAGGATGCTTTTCCTTTATTAAGGTATAAAAATGATCATAATGGTAAAAACTACCAAATGTTTTATTGAATAAAGAGGAGTGATGCATTCTTGCTTTCTCTGGTCATTAATATCACACATACTAGTTTCTAAAATGATTTTGATCATTTCTATTAAAGTATAAACAGACCACAAGCTTCAATCTACAAATATATTCCTACTAATACAAGGCACATATACTATTAAACAACGACGTTAACCTTCCTGCTCCTAACAGTGTTAAACAGTCTGTATCTGCTGCTGCCTGTTTATTATCTAACACAGAGATCACAAGTCTGTAAACACACTGAGTCTGTGAAGCATATATAATAATATTACTATTTATATTATGATATTATACATTTACTGTGTGAGTTTATAAAGCTTAAACTAGTGGCTGTTAGTTTAGTCTCATTTCTGCTTCTTCACTGTGAGATAAAAGGATTTCATGTCTATTTAAAATAAGAACCAGATGAAATAATATTGATTTTAAACACTTAAACTTCCTCTGATTTTAATCTCCTCAGTTATTAATCATGCAGACAGGGAGAAGAAACATCAACACAACCATTAAAAACACTTAAATAAATAAATGAACACATCAGTCTGAATCACAATGAACACTTAACAATTATCTGCAAATAAACACTAAATTAATGCTTAACAATGGAGCATAAAGTTTTACAATATGTGCAAAGTGTTGAATTGTAAACATAGAAATTAAAGATACAGATAAACTCAGATACCTCGATGTCGATGTCGATAGTGAAACAGCATCGTAGAGACGACTGTCGGAGCTTTCACTAAATATTTACACAATGAGACTTTTGATAAATAATCAGTAATGTGAATATAATGATTATTATATTTATAAATGTTCATTAACTCAAACTAAACTAAAACTAATCATTTGTTAAACTCACTAAAACTAAACTGAGATAAAAAGCAAAGTGAAAAACTAAATAAATATAACAACTAATGAACATTTATAAACTATAATAACCCTGGCCCTATATATATAATTACTATTTATATTATATTATATTATATTATATATTTACTGTGAGTTTAGAAAGCTTTAACTACTGGCTGTTTATTCTCATTTCTGCTTGTCTGGATGTTTATTTTAATGTCTAACAGCTGATTAATAAACAGCTGCATGAAGTTTTAAACAGATTCAATCCTGTAAATATTCCAGTTTTCCTTTTTTCCTTTTTAACCCGTTGTTATTATAATATTTCTTTTCTTTTCTCTCTCTGTTTATTTAACTAACACGTTGGACTCTTCTGCTCGTCTTCATCACGGCAGCTTTTTAAAGTTTCCATCTTTAATAATCTGAACTTTAACTCCAGAAATGAAAAGCTTGACATTTACTTTCTAGATATTTTTATAAAGGTCTCTCGACCCCTTGTGAAGCTTTTGGCGACCCCTACTGGGGCCGGGACCCTCAGGTTTCTCCTCTTCTCAGCGACGATGTTCTTCCTCCTTGTCTGAGCTGATTTGTGACTTCCTGTTTAATCTCCTCCTTTAGTGGACTGTTACTGAATCACAGTCGTTTTCTTCCTGTAGCTCAGAGCGCCTCCTGCAGGACGGAAGAGGACGTTCGCTCTTTACCGTTCACCGACTTTATCGTCCGTCCTTAAAGACTCTTTTTCTGCTTCGTTCTCGTCTTGATTCGCTGGTCATGTCTCAGAGGGACGCTCAGAAAGGCTTCTCCGTGGGGCGCGGGCTCCTCGCCGCCGCAGAGACCTTGAACTACAGCTCCGGCCGGCAGCTGGGGGGCGGGGCCTCAGGCGGGGGGGCGGGCGGCGCCGAGGGCCAGGACGGCGCCTCCCAGATGCCTCGGCGCGGCGGCAACCATCTTGGCAGCACCATGAAGCTGTTTGCCAGCTTGGGTCTTTCCCCCTCAGACCTGGACGCTCTGGCTCAGATCCCTGAGGAAGACATCAGCGTGGAGACGCTGCCGCACATCCTCATGCAGCTCAAGAGCCGCAAAGGAGACGCAGGAGAGCGGCGGGCGGCGTCTTCCATGTCTGACAGACACCGGGGGGGCCGGGACAGCTGGGACGACGCCCACATGGGCCGGATGGGCGCCGCCTCGCTCGCTCAGAGTTCAGACTTTGGGTTCGGGTCCCTGCAGGACGCCCCCCCCGGCCGCGGCTACGGCCTGAACTATGGCGGCAGAGAGCGGCCGTTCTCGGAGCTTTCCCATGATCCCTACGGCGGGCTGGGCATGGGGACCCAGGACCCCGTCTTTATGCAGCGGAGGATCGGATCCCCCTCGCACGGAAAAGTCCAAGACTTCTTGGGAGTGCTGCCCCCCCTGTTCCCCCACGTGTGCTCTCTTTGTGACTTTGACGTGCACTCCTCCATGGTGAGTACCGACCCGCCTCCAGTCTGGACTCACTGATTGGAGCTCCAGTTTACATCCCATAATGTCCTTGTTTTCTACCTTCAGCTTCGTACTGAAGCTCTCCAGGATCAGTTAGACTCAGTCGCTTTGAGCCCGAAATCAGCTGATGAGTATTATGTTACCATAGCAACGGCAGCTTCTTCCTCTCAGCGTCTTGAAGGTTTCGCTGTAGTCACAGAAACACGAAAACACACAACCGGCTTTAAAAAGCAGATTTAAAGTCTGTCTCACATTTCCTCGACCAATTGGGAGCCGCTTTAGACGATGACATCACTTCCTGTCTCAGTATAACTGTTAACGTCAGTCTGTCATGTGACCAGAGTGAAGATCAGCAGCACACACACACAGAGAGAATGACCAATAATCGATTAGTTATTCAATCTTTAAAATGTCAGAAAATATTAGAAAATGTGAGAAGTTTTTAAACTTTTTGAGAACGATTAGAACATTTTAGAAAATGTTATTATATGTTATTATATGATAGAATATGTTATTATATGATAGTATATGATAGTAAATGATAGTAAATGATAGTAAATGTTATTATATGTTATTATATGATAGTAAATGTTATTATATGATAGTAAATCCGATGACGGACCTGATGACATGATAACGAGGTGTCAGCTGTGATTTTGGGTGAACTGTTCCTTTAAGAGAGGAGCCTGTTAAAATGTGTGTGTGTCTGTAGGAGTGGAACCAGCACGTTAACGGACTGAGACATGCGGAGAACAGACGCATGCTGCTGGACATGTGAGACACACACACACACACACACACACACACACACACATACACACACACACACACACACACACACACACACACACACTCATAACCACCCACACACACACACACACACACACATACACACACACACACACACACACACTCATAACCACCCACACACACACACACACACATACATAACCACACACCCACATACACATACACATACCCACCCACACACACATACACACACACATACACACACACATAACCACACAGACACACACATACCCACCCACCCACACACACACACACACACACACACATACACTGACACACACACACGTACACACACACATACCCACCCACACACACACACACACACACACACAAACACACACACACATACACTGACACATACACTGACACACACACACGTACACACACACGTACACACACACACACACTCAGGTGTAACATCAGTTAAATGTTGTGTTTTGTGTTCAGGTATCCAGACTGGGACCCTGGTATGTCCTCAGGCAGAAGGTAAGACACACACACACACACACACACACACACACACACACACACACACACAGTAAATCATGTATCATTGAGCTTTGTCTTTATAACATTGTGTATTAGTTAGTTGACAGTCGGCTGGTTTCTGTCCAGCAGCAGAGGCATCGACACCCCCAACCTGTCTGCAGGCCTGCTGGGACCGGCCCCCATGACCTCCGGCCAGACGGGAGGAGGGACGTCCTCCAGCTGGGGTGAGACGCCGCCAAACAGAAAGCTCACGTTAGAACAGGAAGCTGGAGCTGATAACAGATTTAATATCATAGAAGTAGTTTCCTCCAACAAAAGTCTTAAACTGTCCCAAGTCTCTTTCCTGCTGAAGGACCAGTAAAACACAACAACATAAAGAAATAGGAATAAAAACCAGCGGCGTTACCAGCGGTTTCCGTGGCAACGGCGCGTTTTGAAACGGCTGCACAGAGACGCTGACAAACGCTGTTGTTTTCTAAATGAATGAAGGAATTTTTGGTTGATATATTTAACAGTTCATGTGTTTCAGTTCGAACAGAAACACTGAATTTATTCACACGAGCAGCAAAGAATCCAACGTTTGGAAAGCTTCCTGATAAAATCATAGACTGTATATAAGAAATGGACGTAACATCCGTGACGTCACCCATTGGTTTGTGGACTGCTGCTCGGAGGCCAAAAGTATCGGATCTGAGCAGCGCCATCTTGAACATTTCAGGTGCATGCTGGGAAAAATAAAAACATGGATTCTACTTATATGGGCATCAGGAGGAGCATGAGGCGCCCTCCTGAACCTGTGAACCAATCAACCTGTCAATCACCACGTAGCCACGCCCTAATGCATACCCTGCTTTATCGTCACATATAAAATCAGGGAGGCCAAAATGTCCCAAATGAACATCATACTGCATTGAAGAAGGCTTTAAACTAGCGATTGAGACCATAAACACATTTTGAAAACGTTTACTGAGGTTAGAAATCAAGTGAGAAGTTGGTGAATTCTCCATTGACTTGTATAGAGACGGAAGTCCTTTTGACACCAAAACGGTCGCCCCCTGGTGGCCTTTTGATAGAATGCAGTTTTAAGTTACTTCCGCGTTGGCCTCATTTCAGAGGACCAGAACTCCCCGCCTGGTTAAAAGTCTCAGAAAGTCTTTAAGTCTTGTTTTAATGACAGCAGGTCTTAATTTTTGACTCTGAGTGAAAACAATTAATTATTTTGTTGTGAATGTCAAATTAATACTTCTAAGCAAATTGCAATTAAACATTTAAATCATAAATCAACATGTTTAGTTTTTCTAACTCAGTGTAACTTCGGGACAGTTTGTTGCTTCAGACATTAATTTAATTACTTTGTGATTTTTTGCTTTTTACACAAAGATAAAATGTGTTAATATTTATTTATATTTATATTCATAATGAATCTGCTTTATGTGTCAGGTGGAGACGGACCAGGGAAGTCTCAGCAAGGACCCAACAAGGTGAGTCTGGTTATTGATCATCAAGTTATTGATTGACCCAAAAATGAATCAAAACTATTATTAGAACATTTGGTGGTGAATGTATATTAATATAAGTGTGTGTGTGTCTGTGTGTGTAACTCTGTGTGTGTGTGTTACTCTGTGTGTGTGTCTCTCTCTCTGTGTGTGTGTGTGTGTGTGTGTGTGTGTGTGTGTGTGTGTGTGTGTGTGTGTGTGTGTGTGTGTGTGTGTGTGTGTGTGTGTGTGTGTGTGTGTGTGTGTGTGTGTGTGTGTGTGCGTGTGTGTGTGTGTGTGTGTGTGTCTCTCTCCGTGTGTGTGTGTGTGTGTCAGCTGAGGAGCAGGGTGGTGGTGGTGAAGTACGACAGGAAGCCGCTCAGCAACAAGACTCTGTTTGCTTTCACGGAGCCGTTCGGATGCCTCAGTGAACACCTGGTCCTTAAAAACAAGGTACAGCTGATCAGTGATCAATAACTGTCGACATATAACCCGTTCACTGGAGGCTGTTATCATCATCTCTCTCTGTGTGTGTGTGTCTCTGTGTGTCTCTGTGTGTCTCTGTGTGTCTCTGTGTGTGTCCTTCAGGCCTTCCTAGAGATGGAGAGTCATGAGGAGGCTCAGGATGTGGTGAACTACTATCAGCAGCATCCAGCATCTCTGTACGGGAAACCTGTCACCTTCTACCTGTCCAAGAGGCTGCTGGTCATAGAGGTACCTGAACGCATCACACACATACACACACATCATAGAGGTACCTGAACGCATCACACACATACACACACATCATAGAGGTACCTGAACGCATCACACACACACACATCATAGAGGTACCTGAACGCATCACACACACACACACATCATAGAGGTACCTGAACGCATCACACACACATACACATCATAGAGGTACCTGAACGCATCACACACACATACACATCATAGAGGTACCTGAACGCATCACACACACACACATCATAGAGGTACCTGAACGCATCACACACACACACATCATAGAGGTACCTGAACGCATCACACACACATACACATCATAGAGGTACCTCAACGCATCACACACACATACACATCATAGAGGTACCTGAACGCATCACACACACATACAGATGAAGCCCCTTGAAAGTTCCCGTTCAAGCTGAAAGCCAGCTGAATGGCAGCTGACTCCCAGCCGGCTGCCAGCCGACTCAGCAACCCCCTCCTTCTCCTGGGCGTGTCTATCTTTTCCTGTAAACCCACCTATTCATTGTAATACAGGGTATGACCAGGTGATGGCGCTTCTGTCACAGAATAGCCCACATATTCTATGAATTTTTACTGGTCATCCGAACCAGTAAACTTACTTACTACCTAACGTAACCCACTGACTTTTTATATGCACGCACCACAACTTAGAAAAAATATTTTAAATTTCAAGGAAGACCATGACTGAGCAAACAATTTGCAGACACAGATACATGACTATCTTGAATAAAAAATGCAGAGTGTCTATTTGCACCCTACACGTAGCCTATAACAACGTGAAAACATGGCGGGTATTCATCTTCCACGCCAACAGAAAAGGGCGAATTTAGAAAGGTTTCATATCTTATGTTTGTTCTAAAGACATTTCTGGCGGGAAAGTTGTATTATATTTTCATAATCTTTCCTCAGTGAATGCATACAAGCGTAATATTCTCAGTTAGACACGTTATAACGTAGGACCGGAGCGGTGGCGTAACGGGCAGCGTGTCCGTCATTAGTGCGGGAGACCTGAGTTCGAGTCTTTGCAGTAGTAGTTACTTATTGACAATGTTTTCAGCGGAAAAACTCTGCTGCATTTTCATAACTTTGTTAAGTAAATGCATACAACCCGAAAATAACTGACTTTACAACCTTCAGGTTGTTAAATGATGGAAATCAAATCTTGACCGATAATTCTATGGTTCTCTGCTATGTGCCATTAGTTTAATATGTGTTTAATGATGTTCTCTTGGTTAACAGGAAGTGTGTTTGCCTGTAGAGTATTTTAAGAGTGTTTTTATTGTTTAGCAGTGAAGAAAGGAAAATGAATGGGATGTTTGTGCTAGAAAGAGAAACAAAGTGTGCGTGACAGGATTTGGCAAGAGTTCATACTGCAAAAAATCGGAACACATTTTCAAATCAAAAAATTAAATAGCCTACTGACTGATTATTTTGTTATTTGTTTTGAATCTAACACAAAAAAGAAAGACAAATTGCTTTTCATATTTCAATTTTAGGCTCAGATCAATTATACGAAATGGAAAAACGTAAACGACTGTATTTGATTTTAGGCAAGGCAAGACAAGGCAACGCAGCTTTATTTATATGAAAATAAACATTTGACAGTGAGAAATTAGAAACAAACGTAAAAACAAGGAATTTAAAGGATGATTAACCTTTCATTTGATGCTGGTTTGAATATTCTCACACAAATTATGCCAGAGTGCTAAAACTGAGAATGAGTAGTTCAGCGTCTGCTAATTTGTGAATTGTAGAATTGTTGAAAAATGTGCAAGCCAACCCCGGTCTATTCAGTGCATGCTGTAAGTCAGGTAAGCCCATCCACTTTATTAGCATTATCATTGCTTAACTTTTTGTTTGGGCTTAATGGGCTATTTGGTTCCATTGCCACACAAATCACGCAAGAGTGTTCATGGCCGTTGCAACTACAGTACTTTCTGAGAAGGGGTGCGGATTTGGCGGGGTGATGATGGGTTTGGGGGGATGGTTGGGAGCCTGTTCCATTGTCTTTCAAAGCGAATGCCCCCCTCCCCCCACACCTGTGCACGTCTCCTGGCAAACTGTGAATCCTTTGAATTTTTCCTCTCATGGCTCTATTACGCCTGCTCTCATTATGATCAAATTATTTTAACAATTATGTTTTATAACATATTGCCAATAAAATAAAAGTACTGAACAGACTCACTGGAGCTGAGGTTAATGTTAGCTGCACGGACAGAGACGTGTTTTCTCAAGCGAGTTCAACGTTTTATCTATTTTACTTTCTTTTGACAATGACACGCTGGATGATGATTTCGGAGGTAATCCGACAGGAGAAGGATTGTGTAAACCAGTCGGTCTCAACAGGGCTTACGATTGGCTACGAGAAAGTGACGTGTCGGGGGGTGCCTCGAGTGGGAGATCCCCCTCCATTCATAACCCGTTGTGCGCCAACGTCATTCATTTCATTTCATTTCATTTTGACTTTTGACTTTGTAATTACCGGATAACGGAAACCCAGTATCAGTGTCAGAATATAATAGCAGCAATAAGAAAAGAATAAAGAACAATAAATAATAAATACAAAAAAACAAACGAACAAACAAAAAACTATAAGAACAATAATAGTAAGAAATATGTAGTAAAATAGTCGTGACATTATTTACATTATTTACACCGTCCATTGAAATACTATGTATTACAGTAAATAGCGCGTCCTGTTTTGAATCACTAGACGGGTATGTCACATGGGCTATTTCTTGGTTTGACAGTGACAATGATTTGTCAGAGGTCCTGTAAAATGTACGGTATCTTCAATTGCATCCTTCTAATGAATTAACTCAGTTTATGTCCATGGACATAATGAAAAGGCTAAAGGCTTAATATTAGTTTGCATCCAGCGTGCTGCGTGGACTTCATTACATCTGCTGCACCGCTGCTACCACAATTATGAAATGATAAGTTTATTGTCAGTGACTGTGACCTTCATAAAAGTAATATTTTACAAATCTGCATTATATAAACTAACGAAATTCGTTAAAGTAAGTCATTTGGCGATTTCTAAGTCATTAAACTAAGTCTTACTTTTACTGGCGTAAAGAGTTGAATCAGGACGTCTGCTTTTACTAGAGTCTTTTTTACACTAGTATCTAGTACTGCATACTACACAGGCATGACTCAGAATAACAAGCTTGCACTTTTTAATCATAGTGCGTTTTGTTAATTGATCGGCTGTGTTGTGTTTTACCGGCGCACAGCAGCTTCAATTGCATCCTTCTAATGGATTGAACTATATTGCACCCTTCATTAGATAGATAGATAGATAGATAGATAGATAGATAGATAGATAGATAGATAGATAGATAGATAGATAGATAGATAGATAGATATACGTTATTGATCCCAAGCTGGGAAATTATAGTGTAGCAGCAGCATTACACAGACACATAGTGACGATACAGTGACAATAACAACAACATATAGTATAAGGCTACTTTATGAAGAAGAATAGAAGTAAATACAAGTTATATTAGTGTGTAAAACTAACTCGGGTCTCCTGCACTAATACCTGCGCCTCCCCGTGGAAAAATGAAGCATTGCAACTGGTTTTCACTCAGGCAGTTTAGGGGCGTTTCCAGTCGGGGCCTCATTGACACGTCATCGCATTTCCCCCCTGCTTCCATTATCGGCCAGTCAAGGACCTATCAAGGGGCGGTCAAGGAGCCATCACGGAAACAGGGGAAATTTCTAGTGGCTTCATCTGTACACATCATATAGGTACCTGAACGCATCACACACACATACACATCATAGAGGTACCTGAACGCATCATCTGACCCCTCCCCTGTGTGTGTGTGTGTGTGTGTGTGTGTGTGTGTGTGTGTGTGTGTGTGTGTGTATGTGTGTCTGTGTGTGTGTCTCTGTATGTGTATCTCTGACCCCTCCCGTCTGTGTTGGACCCTCCAGAAAGACGAGCGCTCCTCAGACAGGCTGATGGACCGACCTGACAGGGAGGTCAAAGGTCACGGCAGCCATGTGGTTTTCTTCTCCAACCTTCCGAGAGAAGAGGAGAAGAAGAAGGAGCTGCTGACCATCGCCGGGCGCTTCGGCACCGTCGACAAACACCTGTTCTTAACCGACCAGGTGACCCATCGATCCGCTGCTCTGACTCACAGTTTATATTGATCAGGCTTCTTATTGATCGACTCTGATCACTCAACCTGCTCAACACAGAAAACACTCATTAAAGCTAAAGTTAAAGGACCAGTTCAGTGTTTCGTCCATATGAGTCTTCATCTTCATCTTCAGTGTTTTTAGTATCAAAGTCTTTGTGTTACTATGGTTACAGCACAGCTCAACAGGGAAACACAGAATAGAGCCTGATACTGGATTTTAGGGTTTAAAACCGATATTATGGAGTAATACAATTCTGATAGATATATCAGTCAGTAATCATACATGCAGAATATATACCTAGCTTCTAACTCCACATAATGCAGATCTAAAAAGCTTCATTGAAGGATCTCTGGGTGTTTTAGGGAACCTAAACCGTGTGTGTGTCTCTGCAGGCGTTCGTCCAGCTGGGAACGCCGGAGGACGCAGAGATGCTGGTGAAGTATTACAGCGTGAACCCGCTCACCATCAAAGGAAGACCGATCCGCCTCAACCTCTGCACCAAGTACAAAACCCTCAAGTGAGTCCAGACGCTGCGTTGTTGTTCTACCAGAGACACTGACTGACTGTTACTGATGAATGTTCATGCTGTCAGGGTGATGACGATGATACAGTACAGATGTGCAGGTATCTGTTGGGTTTCTGAGCAGAGTCTCAGTTTCCTCTTCAACAACCAGAATGCACTGAGCACAGTTTGATCCAATCAGCTGCTCATGGTGTGTTTATTAGATAGGCTTATTTTCATTTACAGCCACAAAAAACGCTTTCTATTTCAGATGAACTTTGAATTAAAGGTAACACCTGATGTAAAAGGACAAAAGTCATTTACATCTACAATTAAAGGGCCAGTCACACTGCAGCATTAATTATATAGAGTGGCCACCAGAGTCTAATGGAGCTTTTCCACTATACAGTTCTAGCTCTACTCGTCTCCACCAGGGATAGTACCTGGTACCTGGTACTTTTTTAGTACCTGCTCTGCCGAGGTTCCAAGCGAGCCGAGCCGATACTAAATGTGACGTCAACAGACTGCCGGCCTCTGATTGGTCAGAGAGTCACTGGAAGAGTCATGAGCCGTCCCACACAAGAATCAAACCCGGCATTTATAAATACCAACAACAGCGTTACAGAGCTTAGTTTCTCTTCTCTTGCTTTGTCTCATACAGCAGCAAGTACACCATCGCCTCCATGTCCTCCATTGTTTATGTGTTTGTGTTGCTATGACGACCCCGCTCACGTTGAGGAGGAACTATAGTAATGGAAAAGGTTCTTGGTACCAAACCGAGCCGAGCCGAGTAGAGCTAGAACTGTAGAGTGGAAAAGCTCCATCACAGTATATAACTCAACACTCCAACTCTGTTCCTCCTTGTAATGATCTGACTGTGATTGTGAACCAAACTGTGTCTCAGTGTGAACCGCAGACAGGGTCGCCCTGCTGGAGAGGCTCGAAACCGGAGGAGCAGCGGCGCCAACGCCTCCTCCTCCTCCTCCTCTTCCTCCGCAACCAGAAACGCCTCCTCATCCAAGTCCTCCAAGACCAGAGAGGAGACGAAGGAGGAGGAGGAGGACGAGGTGTGTGGGGTGATGGAGGGGGAGAACTGGGAGGAGGAGGTGGAGGAGCAGGTAACCGAGGGCAACGCGGAGGAGGAGGTGCCAGATGTAAAAAAGGAGCGCGAGGACAGTGAGGAGGAGAAGGTGAGGAGCTCAGAAACATCACAGAGGATCAAACCTTGGAGGTGATTTCTGAGCCTGATCATGTGACGTGAACGCAGGTTGCTGTTGCCGTTGGCGATGATGTCACCGTCAAAGCACCTGGAGGAGGGGGCGGGGCCGAAGGTGAGGGGGCGGAGTCAGAGCCGACGGAACCGGAGCTCAAAGAAGAACCGAGCGGAGAACCGGGAGAGAGCTCAGAGACGCTGGAGGGAGATTTACCTGAAGACACGGTACTGATTAGCTGATCAATAATCAATCATCACTGTCATCTGCTTCTTTCTTTCTTTCTTTCTTTCTTTTATGTGTCAGTTGTTCATCCTGTTGTTTGTGTTTGGTGTGTCAGGATGATCAGGACTTCCTGGAGAACATGGAGGACTTTGTGACGCTGGACGAAGTGGCGGAGGACGAGGACGAAGCTCACGAAGAGTCGGACACCATCGGTACCAGAACCAGATAAAGTTCATTGTTTTTAAAGACTGTTTATTCGTTATTTGTTTAAATGTAACTCGGAGCTAACATGAGTTCTTTGTGTTTTTCTTCTCTGCAGACAACACGAGGAAAGGGGTATGTATCTGTCGTTTCTATGGAGACAGTATCTGTCGTTTCAGTGATGAGCGCTGAGCTCTAATTGGTCCTCTTTGTTTACTTCCTGTCAGGGAATGAGAGTCGTCAACATCGTCGGTTTCAGACGAGGATTCAACTTCACCAACGAGCTGCTCGGACTCGCCAAACCTTTTGGGAAACTGGTCAAACACTTGGTGCTGGACTTAAGACCTGAGGTACAGCAGACATCAACTGATTAAACTGTTATTATTATATATATATTATACAATAAGGAGACATCAGCTCATCTCAACAAGCAAAACAAACCTATTAGAACAAAGAAATGATCTGTGATTGGTCAAACTGCCCATATGATCACAGCCAATAGTAAACAGCCCATATGATCACAGCCAATAGTAAACAGCCCATATGATCACAGCCAATAGTAAACAGCCCATATGATCACAGCCAATAGTAAACAGCCCATATGATCACAGCCAATAGTAAACAGCCCATATGATCACAGCCAATAGTAAACAGTCACAGAGAAATAAATTACATATTTATTCCACAAGAGTCAAACGTCTCCCTGGACACAAGAAAGTGGAGTCTTGAACCATAAAGGATCAAACATCACTTAAACTTCCCCAGAACGTTTCCCTTCTGTCCACACAGGTTCAGACCTGATGACCAGCAGAGCCTTTAATGTAGTTAACATAAACATTAACACTAACCCTTACAGCAGGTTTACGGGCCACACACAGCCCAACTGGGCCAGACCAGTAAAACCATTGCTTAGATATAGATATATAGATAAATATGAAATGCATAATAAACCAAACCATCTATTTATAAATGTATCCTTTACATCTGAATCACACTGTAAGTCAATTATCTCCAGTTGGACGTCAACGAGCATTACAGGTGCACTTCAGTTAAAAATTGGATTTACTTTTCTAATTTTCATAGTTTGTAAAGTTATCCAGTGGGCCAGATTGGGACCTGTTGGCGGGCCGTTTCTGGCCCCCGGGCCTTATGTTTGACCCCCCGGCCTCACAGGGTGAAAGCAGCCGTCATCCCTTCACTCAGAACTTCTATGTTACTGAACATGGACCACAGTGTTTAATCATAGCAGTCAGAAGATGTCTCCCATGTAGTGAAAATAAAGGTTCAAATTAAATGTGTTGAAGTGTTTCCAGGAAGGTTTGAGGTTTAGATTGTTTGTACTTCATTTCCTGTCGATGTCCGTCCCTCCCGCTCAGGCATACCTTCAGTTTGAGACAGAAGAAGAAGCTCGAGCGATGGCCAAGTTTTACAACGGTAACGTCACGGCAACGGTTTGCGGCCGACCGGTGAGAGTCAGTCACTCCATGAGCTACCCGACCATCCAGGTGAACTCTCAAACTGATTTATATATATTTATTTTTTTTAACCAGGTGTCAGTTTGTGCTTTGCTTGATTTGTGAGTTTTGTGTTCAGTGCGGCTCCAGTAAGGTCGTCTACATCGGTCAGATCCCCAACAGTAAATACACAGACGAGGCCATCCTGAAGTTAGCTCAGCGGTTCGGGAAGGTTAAGAAATATTTCCTCAACAGGATCAAGAGAGAGGTACAGAACCAGAACCTGGACCTAGCTGATGCTTTAACACCTGTCTGCCAGCGTTGCTCTATATGAAACTGTGTGTTTGTGTCTTCAGTGTTTCATCGAGATGGATAAAGCCGAGGAGGCGGAGAAGATGGCTGAAGATTACCGAGCCAACCCGCCCAAGTTCAACGGGAAGCGTCTGACCATCTACGTCAGCAGGAAGTACCGACAGCTCAAATACGGGTACGTTTCTTCTTCTGTGCTTCAACAAACTGAATCATTCAACTCTTACACACCAAAAACATCTGAAGATGCATCAAACTTTATGTTCCTGAATGTTTCTCCAGTTCTCTGATGTAAAGTCCTGACAGGGTTTAATATCATTTCATTGACTGTCTTTCAATAGATGTTTTTGGCTTTAATAAACCTTTAAACATAAATGTGATTTTTCTGCATCACTTCATGTTATTTATCTCACTGTTCTTTATTTGTTCTTCAGACATCGATGTCCGAGCGCCGTGAAGAGAGAAAAAAGCTGCACGCCGCCAAAATCCTCCAAACATCCTGAAGAACCTCCAGCCAAGAAATCCAAAGAGGAGAAGAAACCAGCAGATGAGAAGGAGGGAGAGGAAGAGGAGGAGGAGGAGGAGGAGGAGAAACTGACGGATAAAGTGGAGGAGGAGAAGAAGGTGGAGGAGCAGCAGGAGGAGGAGAAGAAAGAGGAGGAGACGCAGAGTTGTGAAGAGAAGAGAGAAGAAAACTCAGCAGAGCAGATTCCTGTAGAGAAGAGCTGCTGTGTGAGTGAAACTAACAAAGAGTCTCCAACCTGCTGCTGATTCAGTCTGAGTCGATTATTATCTGCTTATCAAGCAGCTGGAGCTCGTCAATGATAACGAGTTAATCAGAGTTATTATAGTTCACTCAAACTAAACCAAAAGGAATGGGAGTAAAGGAAAGGAGGGATAGAAAGAAGAATACAAGAAATAAGCTAGCATGGAAAGGAAGGGATGGAGGAAAGAAAGAGAAGGGGAGGATGAAGAGAGGAAGGGAAGATAATGGAGAGGGAGGAGAAGGAGAGAAAGAAAAGGAAAGCAAGGAGAAGTTGAAAAGAAAGGAAAAGAAACGAGGGAGATGAACAAAAGGAAGAATAGAAAAAGAGGAGAAATAAAGGAGGGAGAGAAAGGAGATGAGGAAGGGAAAGGGAAGGGGAGAAGAGAAAGGAAGAGGAAAGAAAGATGAAGAGAAAGATCTAGAAAAGAGGAGAAATAAAGGAAGGAGAGAGGAGATGGAGAAGAGAAAGGAAAGAGGAGAAGAAAAAAGAGAAATACTGGAGGGAAGTAAGGAAAGAGAAAGGAGGGAAGGAGGAGGTGGATGAAAGACAGGAAAGAAAATATAGGCAGGGAAAGAAAAAGAGACATAATGAAGGCAAAGAAAGAAATGTGCAAACACAGTAAATATTGTAACATGTAGATAAATACACAGTCCTGTCAGCAGGTTGGTGACCAACGTTTTAACCCTTCAGGTTTCAGTCTGGGTTGATTTGGCGACCCCCTGTGGTCACATCAGGTAACTGCAGGTGGTTTAATTTCTGTTCACAGAGCAGCAAACAAACAGAAATATTTAACTCTAGTTCTTTATTGAAAGATCTCAACAAGTCATTTTAGACTTCAAACATTCATGTTCCTCAGAGGATGAATAGTTTCCTCTGATGGTTCCTGTCCCATACTTTGGTTTATAAGAATAACGTATATAACTTATAAAGTAAAGTCATGAAATAAAAGTGAGTTTAAGAACATTTAAAAGATTTTCCATTTTTAACATCACGTCTACACGCAGTTATGATGAAAGTTAAAGTTAGTGTGAGCTGCAGGAATGAAGCTGATGGATGTTTTGTGTTTGTGCTGCAGGAGGTGAAACAGGAGGAGCAGTCGGAGGAGATGGAGATATCAGCCAATCAGAACGGACAGACTGAGGCTGCCCCGCCCGCCGAGAACAAACCCAGCGCTGCGTCTCTGCCGCTGCCGCCGTACGAGCCCAACAACCCCATCGGTAAGCCTAACCCTAACCCCAACAACCCCATCGGTAAGCCTAACCCTAACCCCAACAACCCCATCGGTAACCCTAACCCCAGCAACCCCATCGGTAAGCCTAACCCTAACCCCAACAACCCCATCGGTAAGCCTAACCCTAACCCCAACAACCCCATCGGTAACCTTAACCCTAACCCCAACAACCCCATCGGTAACCCTAACCCTAACCCAACAACCCCATCGGTGACCCTAACCCCAACAACCCCATCGGTAACCCTAACCCTAACCCCAACAACCCCATCGGTAACCCTAACCCTAACCCAACAACCCCATCGGTAAGCCTAACCCCAACAACCCCATCGGTAACCCTAACCCTAACCCCAACAACCCCATCGGTAAGCCTAACCCCAACAACCCCATCGGTAAGCCTAACCCTAACCCCAACAACCCCAATGGTAAGCCTTGCCCCAACAACCCCATCGGTAACCCTAACCCCAACAACCCCATCGGTAAGCCTAACCCTAACCCCAACAACCCCATCGGTAACCCTAACCCCAGCTACCCCATCGGTAATCCTAACCCCAAAAACCCCATCGGTGACCCTAACCCCAACAACCCCATCAGTAACCCTAACCCTAACCCAACAACCCCATCGGTGACCCTAACCCCAACAACCCCATCGGTAACCCTAACCCTAACCCAGCAACCCCATCGGTAAGCCTAACCCCAACAACCCCATCGGTAACCCTAACCCCAACAACCCCATCGGTAAGCCTAACCCCAACAACCCCATCGGTAAGCCTAACCCTAACCCCAACAACCCCAATGGTAAGCCTTGCCCCAACAACCCCATCGGTAACCCTAACCCCAACAACCCCATCGGTAAGCCTAACCCTAACCCCAACAACCCCATCGGTAACCCTAACCCCAACAACCCCATCGGTGACCCTAACCCCAACAACCCCATCGGTAACCCTAACCCCAACAACCCCATCGGTAAGCCTAACCCCAACAACCCCATCGGTGACCCTAACCACCCCATCGGTAACCCTAACCCTAACCTCAACAACCCCATATGTAACCCTAACCCTAACCCCAACCACCCCATCGGTAACCCTAACCCCAGCAACCCCATCTGTGACCCTAACCCCAACAACCCCATCGGTAACCCTAACCCCAGCCACCCCATCGGTAATCCTAACCCCAATAACCCCATCGGTGACCCTAACCCCAACAACCCCATCGGTAACCCTAACCCCAACAACCCCATCGGTGACCCTAACCCCAGCAACCCCATCGGTAACCCTAACCCTAACCCCAACAACCCCATCGGTGACCCTAACCCCAGCAACCCCATCGGTAACCCTAACCCTAACCCCAGCAACCCCATCGGTAACCCTAACCACCCCATCGGTAACCCTAACCCCAACAACCCCATCGGTAACCCAGCTGATCCGTCCTCAGTGACGAACAGACGGTGAAATGAAAGAGTGTGAGACTAACAGCTGATTTCATGTGTCTGCAGGTGTTGAACATGTGAAGATGGGTTATTACTGCCGCGTCTGTTTCCTGTTCTACTCCAACGAAGACACGGCCAAGAAGACACATTGCAGCAGCCAGGCACACTACGACAAGCTGCAGGTGAGACATGACACACCTGTCCACTCTGTGACACACCTGTCCACTCTGTGACACACCTGTCCACACTGTAACACACCTGTCCACACAGTAACACACCTGGTCACTCTGTGACACACCTGTCCACACAGTAACACACCTGTCCACTCTGTGACACACCTGTCCACTCTGTGACACACCTGTCCACACTGTAACACACCTGTCCACACAGTAACACACCTGGTCACTCTGTGACACACCTGTCCACTCTGTGACACACCTGTCCACTCTGTGACACACCTGGTCACTCTGTAAAGCTGCGTTCAGACCAAAAGCGTCTGACGCGGAAAAATCGCCTCTATCGCGCTGCTTGATCATAAATATACATTTTTGGATCATCGCTTCATTCGCGCTTGTGACGTCGGGAGAAACTCGCCGCTGATTGGATGTCGCATTCATTCATTCATTCATTCGCTTCAGACGCTTGATTCATTCATTCATTCATTCATTCGCTTCAGACGCTTCATTCGCGTCGCCTGATATCAAATCGCGTGTGATCGCGCCATTTACATTCATTGTCTATGTAGACTTGCTGCTCAATTCGCGTCAGACGCTTTTGGTCTGAACGCAGCTTAACACACCTGTGATGTCACTTCCTGTTTGTTTTTTTTTAGAAACATCTGGAGAAAGAACAGACCAAAGCGGAGAAGAAGAAAGGGAAGAAGACGACTGTGAACTAGAACGAGTGACACTTTTTTATTTTTCTCTGATTTTATTTTTATTTTGTTAAGTTTTAAAGTGCAGCGCAGACTCAGAGCTGTTGCCATGGTGATGTGAGGTTTAGTCTTTACTGTCACACAGACAGGAAGTAACTTGTCGACGCTGTGTTCAAAGACAGTTAGGAAAGTTCAGACGAAGGTTCAATGAATAAACGTCTCACCAGGATAAATAAACAGGATTTAATACATTTCTCTGGATCGTGTTCAGGTGTGACGAGTTCATAAAGTCACCTGATTATCATGACGGAGCTCGTTTTACGTGTTTGGGAGAAGAACGAACTGGAACTATTTCCTGACCAACAACAGCCGGGCTCATTGGCGTCCTGAGCGGATGGATACACTGTTGTTAGGCATGAAATAGTCCCTGAATTTACCGTCTGCTAGCAGCATGAATGTAGAAATGGTTCAGAGTGAAATATGAACTTGTGTTAAATGACTTTCTCACCTTCATGTTCTGCAGACTTGTTCATTAGGGATCTTTAAAATGTGTCTGTATTTTTTTTTACATATGTTTAATTTCTGAAAAACTGAACTGAAATTTAAACCTTTTCATCCAGTCAGAAGAAACGTTGAATGTGTTGAACGTTGTCGTTTTATGTATGAATTTCTATGTTGGTGAATTATTGGAACGTTTTATAAAATAAAACTTTCTTCACCTGTTGGAGGTTTTTTTATGAGGTTTTATTTATTTCCACATGTTTCCACCACATCTGGAGTCAGTTTCAGTCTCTATCTGACTTTAAAATATCATCAAGCTCAGACGGAGAGACATTTAAAGTTTGCTTCATAAACATCATATTGTAAATAATTCTTTATATAAGTTAAAAAGAAAACATGGTGAGTCACTGATGAGAGGAAATGTGTGAACTATCAGAAGCTACACAGTGAAGAGTATCAGTGACATTAACAGACTTAAGACGTTATATATCTGGTTAGGAGGTTTGTAATTTTAGAGTTTTTCACAATGTTTTTTGGTTAAAAGAGGAAAATAAAAGCTGGTCAAACATCAGTCGGTTTATCTGCACCAGAAGAAAACCTGCAGTGACGCTGACATCCTGCAGTTTGTGTTTGTGCCACCAGATGGCGCCACATCTCCATCCAGCTTCCTCTCTGCTTATTTCCTGTTGAAGTTTACTCTCTCTTTGTGCTCGTCGTGTTGCAGCTTTTCTCCTTCTGAAGGTATTTATTATAACTTTATTCAGGTTATGTGATAGAAATAGTTCTGCCTGCAGTGAGAATTCCCTGAAGATCGCTAGACTATGTTCACATGGACAGCAAGTAGAAAGAGAGAGGGAGATATTGGACATCACTGCAAGCCAAATTTCAGACATAATATATATAAATATAAAATATTCAATTTGACTCTAATTTTGTATTCTAGCCCTATTTGTTGTTATAACCGTTAAAAGAAATTTGGGAGTGATCAATAAGTTCTCTATTTGAATACATGCTTCTTTCTGTAAAGGTGAGTAGGCCTACCTGACACGCACACTCACACTATCTCATATATTATGATAAAGTTATAATTATTATGATTTATAACATTCAGTGCATCCTGTATTCTCACCTTCACTTTCCCCACATGTTGTTATGTTACAGCTTTATTCCAAATGGATTAAATTCCTTTTATTTCCCTCATCAATCTTCACACAACATCTCATAATGACAAAGAGAAAAAGAAGACATTCTTGCTAATTTATTAAAAATAAAAATACTGATATATCTCATGTACATCAGTATTCATTTCCTTTACTATGACAGTGTGAGTGGAGCTCAGGTGCTTCCTGTTTCCACTGATCATCGCTGATTATCTTACCGAGGACACGGAGCAAACACACCAAGAGAAAAGAAAGATGTTTTCTATCGTTTATTTACACGCCATGTCTTCTTTTTATAATCAAGTTAAGAGCCTGTTTGAATATGTGAGGAGTAGAAAGTCCAGATATTTATGTTCTAATGTAGGAAAAGTAAATAAATACTTAGTAAAGTTCAGATACCTGAAAATCTACTGAAGTACAAAGACTTCATTACTTCCGCCTCTGTCTGCCGAACATCACGCTTTACAACTTATATTTCCTGTTGAAGTTTACTTCCTGTTTGTCTGCTCGTTGTGTCGCAGCTGCTTTTCTCCTTCTGAAGGTTTTTATTATAACTTTATTCAGTTTGTATAGTGAAGGTATTTATTATAACTCTGACAGGATGTGATGCTGTGAGTGAACAGCAGGTGGCAGCAGACGCTCATGTTTCTGTTTATCTGTTCAGAGGTGGAAGAAATAAAACGCTTCCTTTACTTTAGTAAAAGTAGTAAAACTACCAGGAAATAATCCTTTATAGTAAAAGTCCTGCATTTAAAATCTATTGAAGCTGTGAGAAATCAAATGTAGTGAAGAATCAAACAGTTGAGTGTTTCTCTCTGACCAGTCCTCCCATAACACAGTCTAACTGGTCCCAGTATGAATCTAACAGTGGGCTCACTGGTGTGATGATGGTGTATATTCACTATCTATATGTTGAACATTATTCTATGAAGGATGATAATAAAAGATAAAGATGTTTAAAGTTGTGAATGTTGGACAGGAAACAGTCACAACCTGGAAAGACGTTGAAATGTTTGTGACGGTGGAACAAGCAGAATATATTTCCATCCAGATGTTTCAAAGAGTCTTTGAAGGTTCTGGAGAAACCTTCATACGAGCTTCTGGCTCCTTTAGTCTCTGAGAGGAAACATGGCTTCGCTCTGTGAATGTGAGGCTGATATGTGACACAAACTGGAGCTCAGATCACAAAGTTATCACCATTTTCATCAGAGAGCAGAGTTACACACATCTGTGGAGTCAGAGATGCACAATATGAACTAATCATCATCAACTCTATGAACCTAGAACCTGCTGCTGTCCAGGTCAAAGTTCATTTTAGTTGAACTTTGGATGTTAAAGCTGTAAAATCAGTGTAGTGTGCATCACTGTGACTCACAGCTGTCAGTCTTTATCCTGACTTTGACCTGAAGATGGATGGAAACATGGAGTCACTGTGCAGATATATTACTATGAGATGACAGACGGAGGACCAATGAGAGGAAAGCAACATAAAGTGTGTTAGTGAGGTTTTGGGTTCATGTTACTGAGTCTGTGAGTGTGTCAGAGTCTTCACCTGCTAATACTACATATGAGTTAAACACAAAATGAAAGTTTATTTTCTGAAACAGTGAGACTGATGGAAACATTCAGACCGAACTCTAAACTGTAGCTGGGAACATGAAACACCTGATGAGCTTGTTCTGAAATAACAGAAGACCTGAAACAACACAGTGAAGCAGAACTTCTGTTGTGCTCACAGGAGAATCAGAGGAAACACAAATGTCCTCTGCAGGCCTCAGTAGCTCACTGAAGCAGAGAAAAACCAATCAGGGAGGCGAGAAGAAGCTGCCGACAGCAACAGAGCCGACGGGGCGAAGAGGCCGAACAAAGAGGATGGATTTCAGAGTGAAGACTAAACCTTCCTAAATCAGTTAGTCCTGAGCCCATCCTGACCTCTAATCTGCTCATCCGGCCTTTGATGCCTGTCGAGCAGGGGGAGGAAAACTGATCGGCCAAATGTCCGTCCCTTAAGTGACAAAATGCCCTGAGGTGACACACACACACACACACACACACACACACACACACACACACACACTGGGATGTGCAGGCAGCTGCTGCGTCTGAGATCAGACCACCTCAGTCGAGTTCAACACAAGTCCAAGACCAGATGAGAGTCACCGATAGAGACAGAAGTTTGCAGTAAAGCAGAACTCTCCTCAGTCATCACATCGGCCTCGTGTTCAACTTTACCAGCAGATCATTTTACACACAAACACAACAGCAGGAATAACTAATAGTGGGTCATAGTATTATCATAAAGAGGGAATAATAATGTAATATAATGTAATATAATGTAATATAATGTCATATAATGTAATATAATGTAATATAATGTCATATAATGTAATATAATGTCATATAATGTCATATAATGTAATATAATGTCATATAATGGTGTTTAACCAGTAACAGTTTGGTATTAACAGCAGATATGACTAAGAGGAAACACTAATTAGAAAGAGCACAATAACAACAATAACCTGCTAATGATGTTATATTGTCTTTTTAATTGAAATGGTAATAACCTGATAATAATTAGGTAATATACTTTATATTTTGTAAATGTAATGGGCTACTATCAGCGTTGTACCTTCCACATTACATGAAATTCAAAAGTCAGAATTAGTAATTATCAGATGAATGTGATGAAATTCTTCGTCCTTCATGGTTCAAACATTACTTTTAGTTTTAAGTCTTCCTTTAATGCTGCTGTGATGTGTTAGCAAAGCTGCTGAAATAAACTACATGATTCTACTTCATCTGATATTAGTTTAAACCAACCTGTAAACACACTGAACTAAACACACCGTGTGGTTCTGTTCATGAAAAGTCACATAAATATATTTCAGTATTTTAGTGTTAAAGAAACTTTTATGCCTCTAAACACGAGAGGGAACATTTAGCAGCTGGTTCCTGGTTCTTACACAGCGATGCATCAGCAGTGATGGTTCCTGGGTTTATCGGGTGTTTCAGGTCTCACATCATCATCACCCCCCCAACCCAACCCAACCCCCCCCCCCCCCCCCCCCCCCCCCAGGTGACCCAGCCTCCAACTGGAAGTACGAGCAGCAACTCTGAGCCGGAACAACAACTAAACACTTTCATGAAGCAGATCTCAGATGGTACCAGAATCTTTAACAGATAACAGATTTATAACTCCAACAGTCTCCAGCATGAGTTACATTTGTCATTTAAACTGGATTTACACACAAATACTCAATAAACATGACTGAGATGGTTCAGTTGGTTCACACTGTGTTAAAAGTAAGAAGAAAGAAGCAGAAGAAGAAGAAGAAGAAGAAAGAGAAGAAGAAGAAGAAGAAGCAGAAGAAGAAAGAGAAGAAGAAGAAGAAGAAGAAGAAGAAGAAGAAAGAGAAGAAGAAGCAGAAGAAGAAGAAGAAGAAGAAGAAAGAGAAGAAGAAGAAGAAGAAGAAAGAGAAGAAGAAGCAGCAGAAGAAGAAGAAGAAGCAGAAGAAGAAGAAAGAGAAGAAACAGAAGAAGAAGAAGTCTCAGTGAGAGGAGTCAGTGTGATGATGTGCAGCCTCTTGAAGCAGGTTTAATGTGAGAGAAGAAGAAGAAGAAGAAGAAGAAGCAGTGTGATGATGTGCAGCCTCTTGAAGCAGGGTAATCCCCCCCCCCCCGACCCTCCATCTCATTAAGTCCTTTCTGTGCTGCGTTTGCTCTGCGTATTATCTGAGCTGAGAGCAGATCATGGAGCTGGAGCCTCCTTCACTAACAAACAGAGCTGGTTAAAGCTCCTCGCTGCTTTACAAGGATTCATTAAAGCTGCTGAGCCACTCTCCTACCTGCTGATTGGCTCTCTGCTGCTCTGCTGGCAGACTCCCACAGGAAGGATGTTGTGTTTTATAACATCAGTGATGTTCATAGACATAAAAGCTGTAAAACAACAAAGAGCTGAAACACCAAACGGCTTCAAGCTTTTTAATGAGCCAATAATAAATAAATCATCAAATGTTGGAAATGAACATTTTCATCATGTTCAAAGTAAAATATGATTATTTTCTTTATATGTATGTGCTGTTATAAACAGTATATATCCATTAACATTCAGGTACTATTAATGCATCAATAAGATAAACTTCTTCCTCGGAGTTGTCTCACAGGTAATCTGGACCTTCAATGTGCTCCTCTCTCCTCTCCTTCCTCTCTCTCTCCTCTCCTCTCCTTCCTCTCTCTCCTCTCCTTCCTCTCTCTCTCTCCTCCTTCCTCTCTCTCCTCTCCTTCCTCTCTCTCTCCTCTCCTTCCTCTCTCTCCTCTCCTTCCTCTCTCTCCTCTCCTTCCTCTCTCTCCTCTCTGTCCTCTCCTTCCTCTCTCTCCTCTCTCTCCTCTCCTTCCTCTCTCTCTCTCTCCTCTCCTTCCTCTCTCTCCTCTCTCTCCTCGCCTTCCTCTCTCTCCTCCTTCCTCTCTCTCCTCCTTCCTCTCTCTCCTCTCCTTTCTCTCTCTCTCCTCGCCTTCCTCTCTCTCCTCCTTCCTCTCTCTCCTCTCCTTCCTCTCTCTCCTCCTTCCTCTCTCTCCTCTCTCTCCTCTCCTTCCTCTCTCTCCTCTCCTTCCTCTCTCTCTCCTCTCCTTCCTCTCTCCTTCCTCTCTCTCTCCTCTCCTTCCTCTCTCTCTCCTCTCCTTCCTCTCTCTCCTCTCCTTCCTCTCTCCTTCCTCTCTGTCTCCTCTCCTTCCTCTCTCTCCTCTCCTTCCTCTCTCTCATCTCCTTCCTCTCTCCTCTCCTTCCTCTCTCCTTCCTCTCTCTCTCTCCTCTCCTTCCTCTCCTTCCTCTCTCTCTCCTCTCTCTCTCCTCTCCTTCCTCTCTCTCTCCTCTCCTTCCTCTCTCCTCTCTCTCCTCTCCTTCCTCTCCTTCCTCTCTCTCTCCTCTCCTTCCTCTCTCTCTCTCCTCTCTCTCCTCTCCTTCCTCTCTCTCCTCTCCTTCCTCTCTCTCTCCTCTCCTTCCTCTCTCCTCTCCTTCCTCTCTCTCCTCTCCTCCTCTCTCTCCTTCCTCTCTCTCCTCTCTACTCCAGCCGGTCGAGGCAGATGTTCTCCCACTGTGAGCCTGGTTCTGGTTCTGAGGGTTCTTCCTGTTTAAAGGGAGATGTTTCTTGCTCCTGTGTGAATGTTGGGTCTCTTTAAATTGAAACCTGAAGAGTTCGGTTTAGACCTGCTCTATGTGGAAAGAGCCTTGAGATGACTTTGTTGTGATTTGGTGCTTTATAAATAAAGATTGATTGATTGATTGATAGATTGATTGATAGATTGATTGATAGATTGATTGATACATGTACACATATAAGGTCATTTTTAAGAGACAGAATTCCAGCTGAGTTTGTGTTTGAGGCTCCTGGATGTTTGGATGTGTTTGTTTTACTGTTCAGCACTTTGTAACTAAATAAAGTTATTAATAACCAAAGGAAGTGTGATGTTTGTACATAAGTGTGAAGCACAAGTATGTATCTGTACAGCTGCTGAGTCATGTGATCAATCTGATGACACCAAGATCACTGCTGCAAAATCCATCAAATAAGAACTGAACATGAAATAAATATAATAATAAATATGAAACATTAAACTAAAACTGAGATCTTGTGGAGCCACTGAACGTTCCAGCTGTTAACGTTTAACTCTGATAACTCGTCTGTTCCTGAGTCTGAAGTCATGAAGAGGTTTACAGAGATGTCCTCACTTTATAGAAATGTCCTCGCTTTATAGAAATGTCCTCACTTTATAGAAATGTCCTCACTTTACAGAGATGTCCTCGCTTTACAGAAATGTCCTCGCTTTACAGAAATGTCCTCACTTTACAGAAAGGTCCTCACTTTATAGAAATGTCCTCGCTTTACAGAAATGTCCTCACTTTACAGAAAGGTCCTCACTTTGATAGAAATGTCCTCACTTTATAGAGATGTCCTCACTTTATAGAAATGTCCTCGCTTTACAGAAATGTCCTCACTTTACAGAAAGGTCCTCACTTTATAGAAATGTCCTCGCTTTACAGAAATGTCCTCACTTTACAGAAAGGTCCTCACTTTGATAGAAATGTCCTCACTTTATAGAGATGTCCTCACTTTATAGAAATGTCCTCG
>NC_084978.1:412969-425469 GCF_963691925.1 Scomber scombrus | reverse complement strand
TCCTTTAGTCTCCTCCGTCCTCCTTTATCCTCCTCCGTCTTCCTTTAGTCTCCTCCGTCCTCCTTTATCCTCCTCCGTCTTCCTTTAGTCTCCTCCGTCCTCCTTTAGCCTCCTCCGTCCTCCTTTAGCCTCCTCCGTCCTCCTTTAGTTTCCTCCGTCCACCTTTAGCCTCCTCCGTCCTCCTTTAGTCTCCTCCGTCCACCTTTAGCCTCCTCCGTCCTCCTTTAGTCTCCTCCATCCTCCTTTAGTCTCCTCCGTCCTCCTTTAGTCTCCTCCGTCCTCCTTTAGTCTCCTCCGTCCTCCTCCGTCCTCCTCCGTCCTCCTTTAGTCTCTTCCGTCCTCCCTTAGTCTCCTCCGTCCTCCTCCGTCCTCCTTTAGCCTCCTCCGTCCTCCTTTAGTCTCCTCCGTCCTCCTTTAGTTGGACAACTCTAACCCTAAACCTTCCATCACATCGATCACATCTTTAAAAAGCATCTCAGTGCGTCTCATTTCAGACTTGATGTTATCTGCATGAGCTTCGCTGCTTTTCATCATCAGGAACTTTCAGACTGGATTAAATCTAACATTCATGTCCGACTGCTTTATGTTCTTCTGGTGGAAGGATATCAGGCCTGGAGCTGGTGGAGGGATATCAGGCCTGGAGCTGGTGGAGGGATATCAGGCCTGGAGCTGGTGGAAGGATATCAGGCCTGGAGCTGGTGGAAGGATATCAGGCCTGGAGCTGGTGGAGGGATATCAGGCCTGGAGCTGGTGGAAGGATATCAGGCCTGGAGCTGGTGGAAGGATATCAGGCCTGGAGCTGGTGGAGATGGTGGAAGGATATCAGGCCTGGAGCTGGTGGAGGGATATCAGGCCTGGAGCTGGTGGAAGGATATCAGGTCTGGAGCTGGTGGAGGGATATCAGGCCTGGAGCTGGTGGAGGGATATCAGGCCTAGAGTGGGTGGAAGGATATCAGGCCTGGAGCTGGTGGAGGGATATCAGGCCTGGAGCTGGTGGAGCTGGTGGAGCTGGTGGAGGGATATCAGGCCTGGAGCTGGTGGAGGGATATCAGGCCTGGAGCTGGTGGAGGGATATCAGGCCTGGAGCTGGTGGAGCTGGTGGAGCTGGTGGAGGGATATCAGGCCTGGAGCTGGTGGAGGGATATCAGGCCTGGAGCTGGTGGAGATGGTGGAAGGATATCAGGCCTGGAGCTGGTGGAGGGATATCAGGCCTGGAGCTGGTGGAGGGATATCAGGCCTGGAGCTGGTGGAAGGATATCAGGCCTGGAGCTGGTGGAAGGATATCAGGCCTGGAGCTGGTGGAGGGATATCAGGCCTGGAGCTGGTGGAAGGATATCAGGCCTGGAGCTGGTGGAAGGATATCAGGTCTGGAGCTGGTGGAGCTGGTGGAGCTGGTGGAGGGATATCAGGCCTGGAGCTGGTGGAAGGATATCAGGTCTGGAGCTGGTGGAGCTGGTGGAGCTGGTGGAGGGATATCAGGCCTGGAGCTGGTGGAAGGATATCAGGTCTGGAGCTGGTGGAGCTGGTGGAGCTGGTGGAAGGATATCAGGTCTGGAGCTGGTGGAGCTGGTGGTGCTGGTGGAAGGATATCAGGCCTGGAGCTGGTAGAGCTGGTAGAGCTGGTAGAGCTGGTGGTGCTGGTGGAGCTGGTGGAGCTGGTGGAGCTGATGGAGCTGGTGATGCTGGTGGTGCTGGTGGATCATCAGCTGAGCACAGGGACATTCCTGCAGGTTGGGGATGATTGATGCTCCTGAGCCAACATGTAAATTGGGGCTGATGGGTTGATTGATTGCATCTTTAACAGAGAACACAATCCCAGATGAGTCCCTCAGACTCGAGTGCTGCTTCTCTTTCTGAGCCTCTATCTGTGTTCTTACGCCTTTGTCTGCCTCCTAAAGTGAACCATTGAGACGAGTGAGTCCTGTGTTCTCCTGCAGTCGCCTTTGTGAACCTCACAATGACCATTCAGCTCTGTTGGTGGTAGAGCTGCTTTTCATCTCACAGTGTAGCAGAGCAGAGAGATCCTCCACACAAACCCACAGATCTGCATGTTAGGAAGTTAAAGTAAGAGGAGAATCCAGCAGTGATCCAGCTGCTGCTTTTATATAGATCCACAATAAATATACACCTCTAGTTCTGCTGGGTCTAAATGTACAACTTCATCTTTCTTCAACCACGGATACAATATTTCAGTCACTGTCACTCTGAAATGATTCATCATCATTATCATCATCATCATCTTCATCATCTTCATCATAACAGTTTTGACCCTTTGTTGCTTCCTCCTATAATTTGTTTAACGCAGAACTGAAAGAAAAGATTCAACAAGTTTTATTGTCACATGAAATTCTTGCTTTGCTGCTTTAAACTCAACAATAACAACGGTGATAATATGTATGAGAAGAAGAATTAAATGAAGTTAGATAAATAATAATAATAAAGAGAAGTGACAGAAACCTGAGTTATGTGGCTTGTGATTGTTTTTATTTTGTTAAAAGACAAAAATGTTCAGATTGATTTTTAGTTAGTTTTAGATTTTGAGTCTCGATCGGATCAAAAGACTCAAACTGAGAAACATGACGGCAGAAACCTCAGAGATGAACTTGCAGATGTCGAAGTTTGAACTGTCCCCCCCTCAGTGTCCACAGATCAGCCCCCCCCCCCCGCCCCAACACAGATCAGCCCCCCCCCCCCCCCCCCCTCAGACCTCACACTTATCTGTCTCTCTGTCCTTTCAGCCTCTCGTCTCCTTCACACTTGACAGTCGGCTGAGTTCGGCCTGTGTCTGCAGTGAAAGGCCTTTGTGTGAAGGCCGCTGCGCGTGTTATCCTGCTCGGCCCCTTGTGTCAGTCACAAGAGGTCTGAGGAGCCCGGAGGGGCCGCAGTAAACGGAGCTCGGGGCCCCTGGGCCGGCCAGGCCCCCGGTGCTGGCCGGCGGCCCGGAGCGGCCCCCTCTCCGGTCACGGTCTCGTCTCTTTCACTGACAGTTTGTTCTCAATTAGATATCTTTTGTGACAAAGTGAAAGCTTCAGCTGACTAACTCTGCGCCTCCATCTGGGGAGGTTTTCTCTCCGGGTGAAGAGATGGCATCCGAGACATAATGCCGATGTTTCGCCTCTCCTCGAACCCCCGCCGCCACGCTCTTTATACTCTCATTTTGGCTTTCTCAATGCTTTGCCTTTCAGAGCGGCTGAATAGCACTTAACTAGCTTTTTAAAACTTCCTCGATATCTAAATCTCATTCAGACAGTCGGCTGATAGTGTAGCTGCTGCAAAGCTTCAATTAAAACGTTATTAAACTCAGTTTATGAGACAAGCTGTGATTATATATCATATAAAACTGTCATGTTGTTGTGGTGTAAATGTATAATAAAGTTTTCTTTCAGTATTAAAACACTAACCATATTTATTCCTCTTTTTATTGATCAGTAGATGGATTATGTTGCACTCTGCTGTGTTGTGTTTAAGGACCTCCGGTGGGCCTCCGACCACATGTTGGAAACCGTGCAGATGTATTAGAGCAACAGATGGCTGCAGACGTGTTGTTATAAACACGCTCGCTGCTCATCACTCAGTCTGCTGGATACTAACTAACACGTAAAAAACACATTAATCACATTTAAATAACATGTAAACTAACATGTTTATTATCGTGTTAATTACCAGTAAACTAAAGTTTCTTTCATGATCGTATTATATTAATAACGTATAACATAAACAGCGTTTAACAGTCTGCAGAAATGTCTTTGTTGCAAATGTGAGAAAATGTATTAAGAGAAAAAAAATCTATTTAATGGATTTGATTGATTGTGAGATGCAGAAAAGTAAAATATGAGACGTCATTAATGTTCAGACACTTAATATTTAAATATATAAATGTTGAAATGTTGAAATGTGACTTGTTGGAGAATGAATGAAATGAATGAAGTTCAGTCACACGACAGACAGATCGAGGTTGATCCCAGAGGAATAATAGAGGGGGGGGGGGGGGGTGTAGAGGAGGGATTAGAGTGGTGTGTGTGTGTGTATGTGTGTGTGTAGGGGGAGAGAGGGGGGGAGAGGGGGGGTGGTGAAGGAGCTTCAACCCCACAGAAAGAAAATGAAATTAGACGTCTGGGAAAGTTTGGAACAAGAAGAAAAAACAAACTGCAGTAAAATGTAATCAGAGAGAAAGAAAGAAAGAAAGAAAGAAAGAAAGAAAGAAAGAAAGAAAGAAAGAAAGAAAGAAAGAAAGAAAGTCTCATTCTGGTTTAGTAAATCCTCAAATCAGTGGTTCTCAACCTGGGGGTCCAGACCCCCCAAGAGGCCCCAAAATACATCTGAAGGGTCAAATGAAGATTCAGAGAAGAAGAAACTTTCCCGACATGTTAAATCTGATTCGCTGCGTCAGATTCATCAGATTCTTTAAGTTCTTGTGAACGTGTGAAAAATGAAACTTTTAGAAGTCATGAACCTGATGAGTGTGAACGAGTGAAGGTGAAGTGGAGGAAAGTAGAAAGTCTCCAGTAAAGAATTAGTCGTAAGAGAGATTTGGGGGTCGGGGTTTAGGGAGGTTGGGGGGGTTGGGGGGGGGGGGGGGGGGCAGCGGTCACGTTTCAGGAGCCCCCCCACAGCGTCGGCGAGGCTCTGAAGCTCCGCCTTTTGTTTGGTGATGTTTACCTTGCTCGGCCGAGCCGCAGAGCAGCACCACAATGAGCTGCTACATCAACAGCTCGGCCTGAATGAGGCGGCGCTCCTTTATCCGCTGCCCCCTGAACGCAGCGCGCTGATTAAGAGCCTGACAGGCTCAAAGGCACAAAGGAAGCCGCTCCTCTTATCCAATAAAAAAAAGTGTCCCACACAATCAGAGCAGGCGGCGTCCTGCTGACATCACACTTCAGTGATCAGTGGAAGGATCCCGAATAAAGAGGGAGCTCCCCCCCCCCCCACCGACACACTGAGGGGGGGCGGCTTGTTAACTCCTCATTGAGGACACTCAGGACCTGCGCTGGGTTCAGGCCTGTGATTGGACACAAAGGCATTAAATATGACTTCCTGTGTGCATTAGGTGGCGCTGCAGAGCAAGCTGCTGTAGATCAGCCTGCAGTCACATGACTGAGAGGCAGAGTGGTGTCCAACCTGTTGCAGGAGTCACATGACTGAGAGGCAGAGTGGTGTCCAACCTGCTGCAGGAGTCACATGACTGAGAGGCAGAGTGGTGTCCAACCTGCTGCAGGAGTCACATGACTGAGAGGCAGAGTGGTGTCCAACCTGCTGCAGGAGTCACATGACTGAGAGGCAGCGTGGTGTCCAACCTGCAGCAGGAGTCACATGACTGAGAGGTAGAGTGGTGTCCAACCTGCTGCAGGAGTCACATGACTGAGAGGCAGAGTGGTGTCCAACCTGCTGCAGGAGTCACATGACTGAGAGGTAGAGTGGTGTCCAACCTGCTGCATGAGTCACATGACTGAGAGGCAGAGTGGTGTCCAACCTGCTGCAGGAGGTCACATGACTGAGAGGCAGCGTGGTGTCCAACCTGCAGCAGGAGTCACATGACTGAGAGGTAGAGTGGTGTCCAACCTGCTGCAGGAGTCACATGACTGAGAGGCAGAGTGGTGTCCAACCTGCTGCAGGAGTCACATGACTGAGAGGTAGAGTGGTGTCCAACCTGCTTGCATGAGTCACATGACTGAGAGGCAGAGTGGTGTCCAACCTGCTGCAGGAGTCACATGACTGAGAGGCAGAGTGGTGTCCAACCTGCTGCAGATATCTCCTCTAATGGCGCTTTTCCACTACACAGTTCCAGCACGACTCGCCTCGCCCCGGTACGGTACCAGGAACCTTTTCCATTACTATAGTACCCACTCAACGTGGACGGGGTCCTCATAGCACACAAAGCAAGAGAAGAGAAACTAATCTCTGTAACGCTGTTGTTGGTATTTATAAATGCCGGGTTTGATTCTTGTGGGACGGCTCATGACTCTTCCAGTGACTCTTCTGACCAATCAGAGGCCGGCAGTGTGTCGACGTCACATTTAGTATCGGCTCGGCTCGCTTGGAACCAGAGCAGGTACTAAAATAGTATCAGGTACCAGGTACTATCCCTAGTGGAAACGCAAAAAGTACCGAGGTGAGTCGTGCTGGAACTGTGTAGTGGAAAAGCTCCATAACACTCTAACACTGATTCTAATGATGAACTGGTATCAAACCTCTTGATGAGCTTCAGCTGCTTGATAACGAGCTAATAATCAGATTCACCACTTGGTGGATTTAGTTTTTGAAAGCAAATTGTTTGATATGCCGTTCAGTAATATAACTGAGTAAATATAATATATACAGAAACACACACACACACACACACACCCATACAGTTACTGCTGATAGACTCATTGATGCCTCCTGAGGCCTGCACTATGAAGCTGCATTACAGCACAGAGAGAGTAAATATAAACATATAACTGTAGATATTTTACAAGATTTCACTAACAAGGGAAACATGGGATTGCTTGTAGTAACTGAGAGACAGACAGCTGAGAGACACTGAAGACAGAGGACAGAGGACAGAGGACAGAGGATAGAGGACAGAGGACAGAGGACAGAGGATAGAGGACAGAGGACAGAGGATAGAGGACAGAGGATAGAGGATAGAGGACAGAGGACAGAGGGACAGAGGACAGAGGATAGAGGACAGAGGATAGAGGACAGAGGACAGAGGACAGAGGATAGAGGATAGAGGACAGAGGACAGAGGACAGAGGACAGAGGACAGAGGATAGAGGACAGAGGACAGAGTCATATCAGCCAAACCCAACATTCATTGAAACTCAAGTTGTGTCTAACAGAGCTCTCTCCTTGTAAGAGCGGTGGTAATGATGCTACATTATGATGCAGTGCAGAAGGGGTTTGTGTTTTTACTGCATGAGAGTTTACCATGAAGAGTTCATTGGTTTGTATTCTGTTTCTGAAACAGGAAAAAGCCTTCTGGAGTAGTTAAAGATGTGCTGCTGAGATTAAACTCACCAAGGCAGACGTATGACGGAGCAGCTAATATGGCTGGGAAGCATGCTGGTGCAAGAGCAGCCTCTAGCACGTTACCTTCATGGAGCCCACTGTACTAACTTAATCACACAGAAAGCTTGCTTAGCCTCGGTTCTGATCAGAGACTCATTGGACTGGGTCAACCAGCTTGGAGTCCTCTTGTCTCATTCGGAGAAGTTTAAGGCGATCCATGCAGCAGTAGCATGAGATGGACAGAACAGGCAAAGCCATCACAGCTGTTTGGTCCCAGTATGGTTCAGTGCTGGTTAGCTTGCATCTACTGCTAATGGCCTGCTGGGGCAGTTTAGGAAAGGCAGAACAGTTTTGGGTCTCATCCTTTCCTCACCAGGGATTTCTGAGCTTGAATGCCTGAACATCTGTTTTCAGAAGAGAACTGAAACCATTGCTGGCATGAGGGCTGCTGTCCTCACTTAAGCCACAAAGAGATGAGGCAAGTTTAGAAACTCTGTCTGTGGTTCAGTCTTTAGGTGTGAAGCCCATTACCGTTCCACAGACCAGACCGCCTCCAGCCTGAAGTGCCAGGGACCAGTACAGATGCACAGCTCAGTGAGCTATTAACCAGGGTGACTTGCTGACTTTTGCAAAAGTTGGAAGAGACTTCTGAGTGGAGAGATTGATGTTGCATTGAGAAATACCCAGAGTTGAACAGAGAGTCAGTTTCAGTGCAGCTTTCTATGTTTGGCCTGAACTCATTGAGCAGCAGTGCAGAGGCTGCAGGGATCATCGGTGGTTCCCTGTAGAGGTACGTAGACTATTTGGGCAAGTGGAAAACCTGGTCAGGTTGCTTTTGTTCCCTGTTTCTTCCTCTGAGGCAAGAGAAGTTTCCGGTCCACAATGACTCAAAACAGACTTAACCATGTTGCTGTCTGTTGTGTCCATCAGATCAACTGGACTTACTGGACAAAAAGTCAATTTTCAAGTAATTTGTAGCTGCAAACGACAAGAGGAAAAAACATTTAGGCTCTTTTGCCTAGGCCAGTGTTTTTCAACCTTTTGTGTGTGTTGTTATTGAATGCAGGACTGCACAGTGCTAACCCCTAACCCAACAGGAAGTGATATTTATCAGTTCATTACATTCATTCTAATGTCTCTTTCGTTTACCTTTGAAGTTTCCTCCAACAACGTAGAAAGCGTCTGGATGAGCTGCAGATATTATGCAGTTCCTCCATAGCTTCCTTCACGTTGGCACTCAGTGGTACATAAGCAGCCATGATAATGACCGCTGTTAGCTCCCGTAGAAGGGACGACACCTTGGCTTGGTCGGGGTTACCTGCCAGCCCTCGCACGCACTCCTCCAGGCTTGCTCCTCTTCCTCATCCTCTCACCGGTATTTTGGGCTGCTGATTTTTCTCACTACAGACGTTTCAAAAGGCGTGTACATGTGTATAAGTATGATGATGATGATGATGATGATGATGATGAAGCTGATGATGATTTAAGTATCAGCTGATCTGAATAACAAGGATCTTGTCTCGTGTGTGTGAGTCTCGCTCTCTCTGATTGGTCGGTTGTGAGAATAAAAGGTGAAACGTGAGCTGCTGGTTAGAGCGGTGCGGTTCCTCCCTCCAACCAGCTCCATTGTGTCAACGCTCCAAGGCTGACATTATGTGGTGGGTTTAAAACAACAGCACCCCCCCCCCCCCACCACACACACTAACACACACACACACACTAACACACACACAGTCTATACAGTGAGCTGGGCAGGTTGCTGTGGTCACCTGGAGCCGCTGCCACCCAGCAGGACTCCACCTTTCATCCTTTGTCCCACGCAGGAAGAAGACGGCTTTTATTTTCTGTGCAGCTGGTAGACTCGCCCCCCCCCCCCCCCCATCCCAAAACCTCCACACCCCCAGTCTGATCACAACCAGCACAAACACACACTGTAAAATAAATTCACGCAGCCATCATCGTGATGTCACCCAGAGATTTACAGACTGCTGCTTTGACGCCTCCAGTTTGACTGCCGCCATCTTGGATTTTTGGAGCCAGAAGTGACCATATTTGGACGAGAGGGTGGAGCTTGGTGCATTTGGGTCAGTGATGTTTATATTAGTGTCCATGAGGTTAGTTTAAATTTAAAGGGTTAAAATGTGAAAATAAACGTATGAATAACTTGCACACATTCTTTTTTTGTGGACCCAGCACCAAATTTCTGCTTTTAATCCATTTAGAGAGAATATATTAGAGGATTATGGCAAAAATGTCTAAGTGGTGTAACCATTAAAACTTTGTACCAAATAATTCAACTTGCTTAAAAACAGTAAATAGTCAATAAAACACCATATCAACTAGTTTGACATGATCTTACATTATAACTTTATATTAAATAAAGGTAATGGAATACAATTGTTCTAAATATTACATTTACTCTGGGTTACCATGGAGATCAGGAAACATTTACATGTTTAAATGAAGTCATTATTAGTATAAGTCCACTTAAATACACTGTAGGTGATAAAATATGTAATATGTATCATTCTTTTGTGGTTACACCATTTGACATTTTCAGGAGCATTCAGTCTTACTTTTGGTAAAAAATGGTGCAAATGTCATTTCAAATGATATAAAACCAACAAAAATACTAAATGTACATTTTAACAAACCTGATGCTGCTTTAACATCATATGAGAAATACCCTTCATGACTTCATTCCTCAGGCAGAGAGGTAAGGTACTGTATATAACCCTAACCCTTACTATGTGATACAGGTATCAGGAATATCTGGATTCATCTCATTCAGTCTAACTGAGTAATGGATCAGTGATGGGTATTAATGGTTTGAGCATATCGCACTCAGACCTTTCTGCAGGTCCGGTATCCGTTGAGTTCTTCTGCTCAGTAGAGTCTCTGTGATTAGAACCAGTGTTTTATAGAGTTAGGATATTTGACCCAATGCTTTTATTCACTGCTAGATTTCCCAGTATGATGAAGGAGGAGAATGTGTCTGCCAGTAAATGAAACTCCGTGTTTTACCGTATTTACTGCTATGACACTAGTTAGTCCTGCTCGTATAGATCCATCATGTTATAGATGCTCTTTGTGGCTCACATGTTAAAGCCTTGCTCTGTTTAACAGGGAGAAGCTGTCATTCCCTCATAACGCTGAAAAGCATAAACATGGAGTAGATTGTACATCGTGCCAGATACTAACTGTGTTTCTCACAAAGGGATTATCAGCAACACTTATTATCACTGATGTGCATCTTTTAATATTCAGTATGACAGCAGGAAACTAACTGCTCCTATAATCTTTAAAGTTAAACAGCTGCAGGATTCAGACGTGAAATATAAATATATAAATATATAAATATATAGAAATATAAATATATAAATATATAAATATATAAATGTAGCTTAACAGGAAAACGTCTTTACTCTTCATATATTTTCACATTTTTATGGTTTAAAAACCTTTAAGAGAAAAACTGAAAACACTGAAATAAAGTCGGTTGTGAATCTGAGGCGTCGCCATGGTTACCTGATCAATGCTGTCAATCACAAAGTAGCCCCCCCTCCCCCCAAGCGTTGTCCATGACAACCACAAGTGAATTCTGAGTGAGGATGACGAGGCGTTGACCTTCATCTCGCTGTGTTTCTTCTTCTGTGGTTCATCAGCTGAACTTTGTTTTTAGATTTGGTGAACAGATCAAAACAAGTTGCCCCCCCCCCCAGCCCTAACCCTACCCCCCAGCTTTACCCCCCCCCCGACTTACCTCCTGCCCCCCCCAGCCATAACCCTAACCCCCCCCACCTTGACTTATCTCCAGCTTTAGCCCCCCCCCAGCTTTAGTGCCCCCCACACCTTGACTTACCTCCTGCTTTAGCCCCCCCCAGCTTTAGCCCCCCCCCCACCCCACCCCCCCAGCAGCATCACACAGGCAGTAATTACAGCGACCTCCAGCTCTCAGTGGAACTAATGTGATAAAATCTCAGAAAAAGACGCTCTGGACAAAGAGACAGAGATGTAGCTAGGGGGGGGGGGGGGGATAGAGCTTGGGGGGGGGGGGGGGACCTCAGCCGAGGCAACAAGTGCCTTTTTGGGGTTTGGGTTTTTTTTGGGGGGGGGTCTAATGGGATTTTCCAAGGAGCTTTGCCAGATCTCCTGCCTTCCCATTCAGGATCAGCTTTTGGCTGCCAGGCGGCACACTTCAGCCCCCCCCCCCTCCCCAACCCCCCCAAACCAAACCCCCCCATCACTCAGCTGTATGCTCTGAGGGACAACACGACCCCCCCCCCATCATCATCATCCAGATCCTCCTCCGTCAGTTGGACAGGTGAGCTCACACTTCATTCATTTCATCATAAAGTTCAGATCAGACTCCTGAGTGTGTGTGTGTGTGTGTGTGTGTGTGTGTGTGTGTGTGTGTGTGTGTGTGTGTGTCTCTGTGTGTGTGTGTGTGTGTGTGTGTGTGTGTGTCTCTGTGTGTGTGTGTGTGTGTGTGTGTCTCTGTGTGTCTCTGTGAGTGTGTGTGTGGGGGGGGTTATCAGGCTCCTCTCCTGTGGAACCATCTCCCATTGGGTCGGGGGGGCAGACAACCTCTCTATGTTTAACAGGCTTCAAACTTTCCTAGTTTATGATGCTATATGCTGGGGAGAGCTCCTCTTCCTCCTCTTCCTCCTCTTCCTCCTCCTCCTCTTCCTCCTCTTCCTCCTCCTCCTCCTCCTCCTCCTACTCTTCCTCCTCCTCCTCCTCTTCACCCTCTCCTCCTCCTCCTCCTCCTCCTCTCCTGCAGTCAGACGATCCTCTGAACAGGAGTTGCAGGTCAGAGGATCACGACCGCGGCCAGTTGGTGAGTTGACCTTTGACCTGTGGAGGGACACACACACAGACACACACACACACACACACACACACACACACACACACACACACACACACACACACACACACACACACACACACACACACAGATATATGTGTATATCTGAGATGTTTAGATTCAGGTTAATATTAATAAACAGTGAATGAGTTCATATGTTGAACATTAAACACATAAACAGGATGAAGATGATACACAGAGAAATATTCACTATTTTTGTGTGTTTTGATGTTTATAAAGTTATTTTAACTTGATTTAATATAATGTAAAAAATTAGAGCTGAAAGCAGTAAAAGGAGGCGGGACTAGAAATACATTCAATGATGTCATTTCTATCTGCTCCCTGCTTATATATAATAAACTAAACAGTCTCATTCTGCTCATATTAATTAATATAAAAGATGAAAGTGAGTTCAGAGTCTCAGTGACTGACAGTTAATCTGCCTTCAGTAGCTGTGACCTTTGACCTGCAGCACCACTCGCTCAGGAGGAAGTCAGGGTTCAAACGTACACGACCGCCAGCTCCCTGGGGGGGGTCAGGGTGTGTGTGTATGTGTGTGTGTGTGTGTGTCTGTGGGGGGGGGGGGTCAGGGTTAGGGGGGGGGGTCCTGTCAGGAGGTTGAGGTGGATTCTCTTTTCTCT
>NC_084978.1:400469-407969 GCF_963691925.1 Scomber scombrus | reverse complement strand
TCAACCCTCTCGTCTCTCTTTGACAACTTTCTCTGTGTGTCTGCAGTGAAGAGCAGTTAGAGCTGAAAGAAGGAAAGAAAACAGCGTAAGCAGTGAAAAAGCCATTAAAAGAATATTTTCCCTGCTCTCCTTTTGTGCTCGCTCTCCTCCGCCTCGCCGCGGCTCCAAAACCACACAAACAAATGCAAATGGACCTGAAAACTTTACAGAGAGAGGAGGAGGGGCAGAGGGGGGGAGGGGGGGGGGGGCTGCTTGAGAGAGGAGCTGAATGGGCTCTAAAGGAGGGCCTAATTAATCTAAGTACAGCACCAATAGGCCCACTTGGAATTTTTTTCACCCCTTTATCTGAATGGGAGGAGGAGGAGGAGGAGGAGGAGGAGGAGGAAGGGGGGGGGGATAAAGAAAAAGAGAAAGAAAGGAAAAGAAAGAAAAGAGAGAGGGGATCAGGCCTCCACCTTTTCTATCCAGAGACCCGCCTCATTCAGCCCTTCCATGTTTAACAGCACCCCCCCCCCCCCCCCCCCCCTCAACCCCCCCTACCCACCCTAACCCCTGCTGGAATCAATCAGTCTGATTCTCCTGTGTGTGTGTGTGTGTGTGTGTGTGTGTGTGTGTGTGTGTGTGTGTGTGTGTGTGTGTGTGTGTGTGTGTGTGTGTGTGTGTATATTTGAAGCTTCAGGATATTTTTGCTTCAATCAAACATTAAACTTCTCTTTCAAAACTCTTTGAAAATAAAGTGACACAAAGCAGCAGCTACACACTGACAGTATGAACACACAGAGCTACACATGTATATATATATTTATATTTATATTATAACACAGTGAGTGTAGAGCAGAGCATGAACTCAGGTCTCTATCAGTGATGAAGCTCCGTTCACACTGCAGCTCCATGAACCAGACACAGAAAAACATTTGGTTTGGACAACAATGGACCAACAATACTGGACAGAGAGTAAGAGGGTTGAGAGGTAGATGAGGAGGAGGAGGAGGAGGAGGAAGAGGAGGAAGAGGAGGAAGAGGAGGAAGAGGAGTCAGGAACACAACAATGATGACGGAGGATAACAGTTCAACCAGATGTGAGCTTCTGTACTGTTGCAGGTATGATCCAGATGTTTCTAAATGAGAACCAGTGAGTCTAACTGGGACAGTCATCAGCATCGTACTGTTATAATGAGAAGATAATGAGAAGAGTCCTCCATTAAAACCATTCATTCATTCATTCATTCATTCATTCAACAGCAAGAAAACCAGGATCTGCTGGAAGACCTCTTTATTGGCATTAAAGTATACAATGAAACACACACACACACACACACACACACACACACACACACACACACACACACACACACACACACACACACACTGACTGAGTCATGGAGCATCATGAGTGGATCTATGTGGACGAGGCAGCAGAGACAACGTGTCATTATCACCATCCTAGGGCAGCATGTGCATCCTTCACCATCCTAGGACAGCATGTGCATCCTTCACCATCCTAGGACAGCATGTGCATCCTTCACCATCCTAGGACAGCATGTGCATCCTTCACCATCCTAGGACAACATGTGCATCCTTCACCATCCTAGGACAGCATGTTCATCCTTCACCATCCTAGGACAACATGTGCATCCTTCACTATCCTAGGACAACATGTGCATCCTTCACTATCCTAGGACAACATGTGCATCCTTCACCATCCTAGAACAACACGTGCATCATTCACTATCCTAGGACAACATGTGAATCCTTCACCATCCTAGGACAACATGTTCATCCTTCACTATCCTAGGACAACATGTGCATCCTTCACCATCCTAGGACAACATGTGAATCCTTCACGATCCTAGGCCAACATGTGCATCCTTCACCATCCTAGGACCAGACTCATTCCTACAGCAGCAGTGTGTGATTTGTGTGTGTTAGTGTGTATTAGTGTGTGTTTGTGTGTGTGTGTGTGTGTGTGTGTGTGTGTGTGTAGCAGCAGTGTGTGATATGTGTGTGTTAGTGTGTATTAGTGTGTGTGTGTGTGTGTGTGTGTGTGTATCAGCAGTGTGTATTAGTGTGTGTGTGTGTAGCAGCAGTGTGTATTAGTGTGTGTGTGTGTGTGTGTGTGTGTGTAGCAGCAGTGTGTGATGATGTTTCCACCTCGCTGCCACTCTGATGCTTCGTGTCACTGTGTTGATGCAAAAACACAGAAATAGTTTGAAGAGGTTTGAAAGAATAGTTTGTTTTTTCAGATGTGTGATGTGAAAAAATAGTTTCAAAGATAGTGTGTGTTAGTGTGTGTGTGTGTGTGTATCAGTGTGTAGCAGCAGTGTGTGTGTTTGTGTGTGTGTGTGTGTGTGTTTGTGTGTGTGTGTGTGTGTGTGTGTGTGTGTGTGTGTGTATCAGTGTGTAGCAGCAGTGGTCAGGTGCAGAACAATGGGGCAGCAGCAGCAGGCAGCAGTTGAATGCTCGGGGTAAATCAGTAATGGAGCTAAAGGGCAGACGCCTGTGGGGAATTTGCCGGCTTATAAAGGAGCTTTAAGAGGGGCCTTCATTCATATGGGCCCAAAGAGATTTGAATTGCCTCCTTCACAATCACTTGAAAGGATGAGCTCAGGGTGTTCCGAAACAAAGTGGAAATCACTCTGCCTTTCAGCGCTTCTAATAAGCTTTTAACTATTTTACATTATGGCGCTCCCCTCGTCCTCGCCCTCCTCGCCACCATTGTGGCCCTCCGGCCGAGCCCGAGCCGACTTAAATGTCTGATTTATACTTTTCTTCACGGTGAATTTAAACTTTTTTCTTTTTTTTCTCCTGAAATCCCACGAAAGCTTTTTTATGATAAAATGGAAGCAGCTCATTATTCAGGGACCCTGCTGTCGAGGCCGCTGGAGACGTGTTGGTTTGGAGCTCGCAGGCCGCTCGCAGGACACTGGCAGGACGCAGGACGCTGGCAGGACGCAGGCAGGACGCTCGCAGGACACTGGCAGGACGCAGGACGCTGGCAGGACGCAGGCAGGACGCTCGCAGGACACTGGCAGGACGCAGGACGCTGGCAGGACGCTTGCATGACTTTTGCATGACTTTTGCATGACGCTTGCATGACGCTTGCATGACGCTTGCATGATGCTTGCAAGACGCTGGTAGGACGCTGGCAGGACGCTGGCAGGACGCTGGCAGGACGCTGGAGACGTGTTGGTTTGGAGCTCGCAGGCCGCTCGCAGGACACTGGCAGGACGCTTGCAGGACGCTGGTAGGACGCTGGCAGGACGCTGGCAGGACACTGGCAGGACGCTTGCAGGACACTGGCAGGACGCTGGCAGGACGCTGGCAGGACGCTTGCAGGACACTGGCAGGACGCTGGCAGGACACTGGCAGGACGCTTGCAGGACACTGGCAGGGCGCTTGCAGGACACTGGCAGGACGCTTGCAGGACACTGGCAGGACGCTGGCAGGACGCTGGCAGGACGCTTGCAGGACGCTTGACGCTGCATCTTGTTCTCAACAGCAGCTGAAAGTTATAGAAGCACTTCTCCTTTAATTTCAGAGAGGGCCGTCCTCCGCCCCCGTCCCCCCCCCCCCCCGTCCCCCGTCCATCAGGACTCTGCATTGTGAAAGCTTCGGCTGTCGTCTCCATGGAAACCGTTTATTGCTCTGGAAATTGCTTCAGTCTTTTCGGAGCGTCAGAGGTCAGAGGTTCAACCAGGACATGACGGGCTGAACTGAACCCTAAAAGTCTCCGTGGGGGAGTGGAGGTGGGAGGTTGGGGGGTTTGGGGGGGGGGGGTTTAGAGGTGGGGGGGGGGGGTCCTGTTGCCCTCTAGATGACTCGGAGCTGCAGCGAGCCGTGTGGACATTAAGAATTTCATGGTAATTATGGAATAAAAGGAGGGGGGGCACGACCTCTGCAGCCCTGATTAAGACCTCATAACTGCTGCTGAGCGCCCCCCCCCCCACTCATCAACACACACATACACACACACACACACACACACACACACACACACACACACACACACACATACATACAAGTGTCTCTGCAGTATCAGGCTGTAGAAGAAGAAGCAGGAGGAGAGTTCAGTTGTAAAATCAATAATCAATCAATCAGAGGGTCAGATAATCAGTAACTTCCTGGAGTCTCTGCTGGTTGCCAGGCAACAGCAGCCCGTCACATGACGCTGTCGTAAAGTGTCGCAATTGTTGTTTATTTTTAAATTAAAACTTTTTGTACGGATGAAACAGACGAGATATAAAATCATCAATCCGTAACCATGACGACCTCGTTTAAAAAAGGATATGGAAACTGTTTTAAAATTCTGAGTCAGGATGAAGAGTTGATGATGATGATGATGATGATGATGATGATGTCAGAGGTTTGAAGCTGTGAAGAAGCAGAGTTGAACTGCTCCTTTAACCCTTCACTGCTCAGATGAATGAACCAATTAGTGAGTAACAGAGGATGAAACTCTACTCTGCCCCAGGCGGGGGGGGGGGGGGGGGGGTGATGGGTGAGGTGGGGGGGTTTACAGGTGCAATCAGTGAGGGGGGGGGGAGTCAGAGGTTATCTTGTAGAGCAGAGGGCAGAAACTTCCATCTGCTTACTGAACAGCAGCTCTGAGGCTCAGTTTCCTGATCTGTATCTAAACCTGAAGACTCTGTTATATTATATATTATATATTATTATATTATATTATATTATATTATATTATATTATATCATATTATATTATATTATAATATAATATATTATATTATATTATATTATATTATATTATATTATATTATATATTATATTATTTATAATATATTATAATATATTATATTATATTATATTATATTATATTATATTATATATTATATATTATATATTATATATTATATATTATCTATTATAATATATTATATTATATTATATTATATTATATTATATTATAGATTCACTTAAAGGAAAAGTTCACAATCAGTGGATTACTTATAAACGATATCAGTGACCCTCTGCCAGTGTTTGTTATTTTTGACTGTAAACACAAACTGATTACAAGGAAACAGGTTATTATGATCACACCAATGCAATGTTCATAACATCACAGACACTGAAATGTTGGGATCTAGTAGAGTTCAAAACCGCACAAATTCTGTATAAAGCACATCATAAATCACTTCCTGGCCATATACAAAAAAACTTTAGTGATAGAGAATACGATCTAAGAGGGAGATGGACTTATAAACAACCAATTGTTCACACTACTCTGAAAAGCATGTGTGTATCTGTCTGTGGGGTTAGGGTTAGGAAGCTGTGGAACAAGTTCACATCTGGTGCAATTTAAAAATAAGTTAAAAAATGTCATTTTGGAAAGATACAGTCTTGAAGGTGGAGAATGATTTATGGGACTAATGTTAGATGTTTATATTGCTGAGTATGTACATGTAGGTGTGTGTATATGTGTGTATATGTGTGTAGGTGTGTGTATATGTGTGTAGGTGTGTGTATATGTGTGTATATGTGTGTATATGTGTGTATATGTGTGTAGGTGTGTGTATATGTGTGTATATGTGTGTATATGTGTGTATATGTGTGTATATGTGTGTAGGTGTGTGTATATGTGTGTATATGTGTGTATATGTGTGTAGATGACATGTATGTTTGTTTGTTTATGTATAAGTAATGTATGTACATATATTTACATGGTTTAAAGGTTTAAAGGCATCTATAAGCTAGTAGCTGCAGCCCTGCTGTTAGAGGGATGTGTTTATAACTCAATATAAAAGTTATAATGTAAGATCATGTCTACACTACCAGCCATTACTGTGTGTGTGTGTGTGTGTGTGTGTGTGTGTGTGTGTGTGTGTGTGTGTGTGTGTGTGCGTGTGTGTGTGTGTGTGTGTGTGTGTGTGTGTGTGTGTGTGTGTGTGTGTGCTTGGCTGCTCTCTTGATTGACACTTTCCTGTCACTCTATTCTGTCTCTTTTGGACTAACTGACCCCCCATACTCTAAATACCCCTCCCCCTCCTGCCCCGGGGCAGTGTGTGTGTGTGTGTGTGTGTGTGTGTGTGTGTGTGTGAGTGTGTGTGTGTGTGTGTGTGTGTGTGTGTGTGTGTGTGTGTGTGTGTGTGTGTGTGTGTGTGTGTGTGTGTGAGTGTGTGTGTGTGTGTGTGTGTGTGTGTGTGTGTGTGTGTGTGTGTGTGTGTGAGTGTGTGTGTGTGTGTGTGTTGGAGGTGACAGAGCATGCAGCAGCTCTCAGACTCTCTTCAGAGACTCTTCAGCCTCCACTTCTACCTGTCGACCTGCTGACCTTTGACCCCTGAGGATAAAGAGAGTTAAGAGGCGACATGATCACCGTTAAAGTCACAGAAGCACAGCTGCAGGCTGATTGGACGTCACGTCTGCGTCTGCACACTAATACTACTCTCATACTATAAATATCACCTTTAGTTATTAGTGTTGGAGGTTAAACTTGATACAGGTTTTTTTTAACATCATTTTATTTAGTTTTTATCAACGGTTCAATTTACACATTTTCATACACTCTTTTTTCCCTTTACAGATTTACATGTTTATAATAATCTTTATACACGTGTTCAAGTATTAAACAAGAAAGCAACACGAGGAAGAAAGAAAAGAAAAGAAAGGAAAGGAAAAGGCAAACCGAACCACTCTGAGTCACCACCAATAAAAGGTCTCACTAGTATCTGGTTGGATCAGATATTACAGCGAGACGTCTCAGGCCGTACTCACACTAGGACATCGTACCGTGCCGGAGCACGTTTGCCCTAAAGTCCGGATTATGTGTCTAGTGTGAGTGTAAGTGTACCGAGCTTGAGTACGCTACACTTCCCTGGTACGGTACGGTTGGAAGAGGTGTGCTTAGGCACGGTTCACTTGGTCACGCATGAACACTAGGGAATCATATTGTTCCCTAAAATAAGACGTTTTATCTCCCCGGAAAAGAAGCCAATGTTCCAGGAATCCCGACACTAGCTGATCCCTGGTCATTTCACAAGCAACACTAAATGCAACGAGGAGACATTATGTATGTATGGGTTCCCAATCCGTATTATTTTATCATTATTAAGGCAAAAGAACTCAGTTTATGTCCATGGACATTATAATGAAAAGGCTATAGGCTTAATATTAGTTAGCATCCAGCGTGCTGCGTGGACTTCATTACATCTTGCTGCACCGCTGCTACAATTATGAAATGATTAGTTTATTGTCTGTGACTGTGACTCATAAAAGTCATATTTTACTAATCTGCATTATATAAACTAACTTTAGTTAAAGTCATTTGGCGACTTCTAAGTCTTTAAACTAAGTCTTACTTTTACTGGAGTAAAGAGTTGAATCAGGACGTCTGCTTTTACGAGTCTTTTTACACCAGTATCTAGTACTGCATACTACACAGGCATGACTCAGAAGAACAAGCTGCACTTTTTAATCATCGTTGTGTTAATTGATCGGCTGTGTTGTGTTTTACCGGCGCACAGCACGCCAACACACACCTGTGCATGTTT